>NC_132846.1:11060000-11335000 GCF_048164855.1 Canis lupus baileyi | reverse complement strand
TGCCTGTGTTCTTTTGTAGCATTCTGATGGATCTTGTCTCACAGATATGTCTTTCATCCATTTTGAATTTATGTTGTATGGTGCAAGAAAGTGATCCAATTTCATTCTTTTGCATGTCTCTGTCCAGTTTTCCCAGCACCATTTGTTGAAGAGACTATCTTTTTGCCATTGGATATTCTTTTCTGCTTTGTTAAAGTTGACCTTATCATTGAGGGTCCAGTTCTGGGTTCTCTATTCTATTCCATTGATCAATGATACAGGAATTCAGGAAAGTCTCAGGATATAAAATCAATGCAGAGAAGTCTGTTGCATTTCTGTACACCATAATGAAGCAGCAGAAAGAGAAATCAAGGAATCAATTCCATTTATAACTGCACCAAAAATCGTGAGCTACCTAGGAATAAATTCAACCAATGAGGTAAAAGATTTGCACTCTGAAAAACCATAGAACAGTTATGAAAGAAATTGAGGAAGACATAAGAAATGGATAATATTCCATGCTCATGGATTGGAGAACAAATATTGTTAAAATGTCTATCCTACCCAAAGCAATCTACATATTCAAAACAATCTCTATCAAAATACCACTAGCATTTTTCACAGAGCTGGAATAAACAATTCAAC
Organism: Canis lupus baileyi; assembly: GCF_048164855.1. Classification (NCBI taxonomy): domain Eukaryota; kingdom Metazoa; phylum Chordata; class Mammalia; order Carnivora; family Canidae; genus Canis; species Canis lupus. The sequence continues at coordinate 11,334,376 of NC_132846.1, read as the reverse complement.
AATTTGTATGGAACCAGAAAAGACCCTGAATAGCCAATGTACTATTGAAAAAGAAAACCAAAGCTGGAAGCATCATAATTCCAGACTTCAAGCTATAACACAAAGCCGTGATCAAGATGGTATGGGACTGGCATTTTTAGTTTATTTTTGTGTATGGTGTAAGAAAGTGGTTCAGTTTCATTCTTAAATGTGTAACTGTTTAGTTTTCCCAACACTATTAACTGAATAAAATTCTTATTTCTTGATCTGCATATATGGATATGTTTACTTTGTGATAATTCATGGAACTGGACACTTATGATTTGTATATTCTTCTTTATGCATGTTATACTTAAATAAAAAAGTTAATTTACAAAAATGGACTAGGATAAGACTGTAAATTTAGAAAGATACTATACAATTAATCATTTCACTAATAAAAGCATATCAGTGAAAAGAAATAGTATATTTTAAGTCAAATATGTAAAAGCAATGTTCAAGTATAGAAATGAAATTAAAAAAAAAATCACTACCCAGTGCTCTGGGTAGTGAAACTCAATTATAGTTGATGCTAAAGAATCCTCTGTAAATGTTTTTAAAGTTCACTAAAAACACAACAAACAAAAACAAAAAACCCCAGTACCACAAATAAAGGGAGTATTGATGCCATTTTGTATATTTTGAATTTGTAATAATGTTATTACAGTCTTTGCTCTTCAAGATCTCCTTCCTTCTACATTCTTTTACAAAGTACTTGTAAATTTGTTTTGTTATGTTGCAGATAATATTCATAATAAGAGGATTGTAATTTTCTTTGTGGTATTATGACTCAGAACTATCAACTCCCACTACAAGGGTCATGTTTTTGGTGTCAGAGATCTGTAGTTATTTGGATGTTTGAGATGGAAAAATCTTTGAATTATCATTATTTAATTAACTCAGCCTGGCTGGGCTCATAATTTTCAAACCTGCTCCTCAAATATGAGGTTATCTGATGTTTTGCTTAATAGTATCTTGCCAAAGCACATGTCTTCAGCTCCTCCTTTATCTTCAGTTCCCTAGAGCTAACAGATGTAGGAATACAGTTCTAATTTCTGAGTTTATTTTCTTCCAGCTTTAGTTATCTAAGAATTCATTGCTAGATTCTACTAATTCTTAGCCAGTTTCTTTACCTTTTTTTTTTTTTCTGAGTTCCAAGTCCTTCTTTTTCTGATATATCCTTTAGGAGTGACTACAGTTTGAACATATATTGAAACTTCTATGGTTTCCAGAAAGGTACACTGAAATAAATCCAGATATTTCATAAGGGTTACTTGTGATAGGCACTAGTACCATATACCTTATTAACAATGATTATCTCTGGCTTTTACAATTGTAGGCTTTTTTTCTTCTCTTCTTTTTAGTATTAATCATTTCTAATTTTGTATGGCAATTACCCTCATAATCAGAAAAAAATCCTCCAGAGTCAGCAACCAGTTGTGGAGTGCTGGAAATGACTCTTAAATTGCCTCAGAGAAGCAGGCTATGTACATTTCTTCCCAATTTCCTGCTCAGTGATCTCATGTTGGTAGCTTGAAATCACCCATGCCAAGAGCATTTATACCATGAAAATTGGCAACATTAAACATTGGGCTTTAGTTTTAGAAGGTCTGTTTACCAGGGCACCATAAGCAACTAGTATCTCTATGTGAACTGCAGGAGTAGTCAGTTGGCTCTATGAACAACAACTAGAAAGTCCACAGACATGCAAGAATTGGGGTAGCCTGCCCTTATACATCACTCATTTTGGTAAAACCCAACCGCAAGCAACCCTGGTGAAGGGTTCACTAGAAATAAAAACATTAGACTGCTGGCTGGTTGGGTGGTAAATTCTGGGATGAGAAAGCAATTGCAGTTTCCAGTTCTTTCGCTCACTATAAACAAAGCCACAAAAGGCCTGAGATTATTTTATTCCTTACATAAAAAAATTATTAGCTTCAATGAGGCTTAAATCAGAAAAGGTGAGTTTATATTTAGCTGTATGTGCAGTTTGGATTATATATACATGTTGTGAACTGCTAGAATATGTTGACAAAATTAATCACTTAAAGTCTCTTCTTTGGTGACTTTTCAGATAGTAGAATGCTGTTTTGAGGGTTTTGGTTTTATTTTTCCTGAAGACAAGGGAAATTACATGGTATTTTCATGTTTCTTTTGGACTTTTGTGGCTATCAAAAATTATTTTGGTGGACACATTTTTGTAAGAATTATATTCACTTAAAAATAGTGGGAGAAATGCTATTTTCTTCTCAGAGTTACTAGGTCTTAGTATAGTGTTTTTCTCACTATGGTAGTGTCAGGGAAAAAGACTACTGCTGAGGATGCATTATTACTATTCATAGCAATATTTAAATACACAAAAATAGAAATGTTGATACTCAGCTTTAATGCACTAATCAAAGCGATTGGAAACTGCTTAAGTGGACCAATTTTAAATCTTCTAAATGCAGAAGACTTCTAACCCAATACCAAGCAAGAAATGTGCTAGAACCTAATGATTAGAATGTTGTGCTTGAAAATGATTTTGCTTGGAATTTAATTTGGTTAGATTAAATAGACATTTGTGAGTTATTTTTTATGTGGTGGCCACTGTTTTAGAAATTAGAGAACTTTGGGGAGACACACAATGCTGGCTCTCAAGGAATTCAAAGACTAATTGCAGGGGATGTCATGTAGAAAAAAATAAGCCAGCATTGTTAGAGACCTACACAAATCCCAATAACCCTAGATTCATGATGTTTGGTAAAGTATGTCTATTTGTCTCAGCTCTCAGAACTCTGAAAAAAACAGGTTGCCTAGTTGTCTGCCATTGTCATATAATAATTGCTACACTTAAAAGTCTTTTTATATGCCAAATAACCAGTCAATTCAGGAAAAACAGTTCAGTTATATTGTACAATAAAAAATGTTACTGAAATTGGTTGTTTTATAAAATTTTAAAAAAGTAAATTGATTTATTTTAATAAAATGTTTGCTAGATTATCCACATAATTGCTTTTCTGTTTCTGTACTGGCTGTTTGACATAATGAGTAGAATGAACCTCAGGATCCTGGAAATACTGCCATTGTGACAGAGAAGACAGCAAAATCAACATACCTGCCACCCAGTGCTGGCAAAGGCAAAATGAGTGGCTTGTGATGTGATGAGCACAATCTGTTTAAATGTATCTAGACAGGAGAAGTTATAACTAGGTTTTGCTTCCACATTATTTTAGTTCAGGGAAGCTGGGACTAAAATATCCTTTTTTTAGTTGTTTTCTTAGATAGGGGTTATTATATTGAAAATATTTTTACCAAATATACGAAGAGTTTTATATGATCTGTACAATAATGGCAATACTTTGGTTTGCTAAGTAAGTAAGAGAGTAAAGAAACCATTTGAAAAAGGAGCCAGAGATGTGAAAGGAAAAGTAATTTTCATAAGAAAGCAAAGCATTGTTTAAAAAATAAATTGTGGGGATCTCTGGGTGGCTCAGTGGTTTAGCGCCTGCCTTTGGCCTGGGGCGCGATCCTGGAGTCCCGGGTTGGAGTGCCACATCAGGCTCCCGGCATGGAGCCTGCTTCTCCCTCCTCCTGTGTCTCTGCCTCTCTCAGTCTCTCTCTCTCTCTCTCTGTGTCTATCATAAATAAATGGGTAAATCTTTTTTTTTTTTAATTTTTATTTATTTATGATAGTCACAGAGAGAGAGAGAGAGGCAGAGACACAGGCAGAGGGAGAAGCAGGCTCCATGCACCGGGAGCCCGATGTGGGACTCGATCCCGGGTCTCCAGGATAGCGCCCTGGGCCAAAGGCAGGCGCCAAACCGCTGCGCCACCCAGGGATCCCTAAATGGGTAAATCTTAAAAAAAAAAACCAAAAACTGGATCTTTAAAAAAAATAAAATAAGTTGTGATTTATCTTGAACAGAACTTTCAAAGGTCTGCACATTGTATCAAGTTCTATGATTTCCAAGCTGTTTCTTTTCTTTCTTTCTTTTAAAGAATTTATTTATTTATTTATTTATTTATTTATTTATTTATTTATTTAATTCTAGAGAGAAACAGAGAGAGAAAGAGAGAGACAAGGGGAGAGGGAAAAGGAGAGAATCTCAAGCAGACTCTGAGCCTAGCATGGAGCCAATATGGGGCTTGATCCTATCACCCTGAGATCATGACCTGAGCCAAAACTAAGAGTCAGGCGTCTAACCGACTGAGCCATCCAATCATCCCTAAGATCTTTCTCTTCTGATGCTCCTGGGACTTATTCTGAAGCCACCTTAGGCTGACAAATTAAAAAGAAAGTAAGGTTTTATGCAATAATCCCATTCTGTTCCTCTCCAAAAATGAGACATGGGCAAACCAAATTAACAGAGACTTTCAAACCTCACATTAGATACTATTTTTATATACCTCAACACCTGTCTGTTAAGGGGGTCAGGGAAAATCACCTCCTGAGAGTTCCAAGTTTTCTCTTCCAATTCTTATCTATTCCTGATTGCAAAAAAACTAACTAATAAGGGCCAAAACAAGAACTGTCTCCCAAAGGAGATATCAAGAACCACAACAATTAACACACCTGTCAGTCTTACCCTAAAAATTAGAGAATTGTCCTTAGCAACTAAGAGAATAAGCAGAAAATGCCAAGCCTGTAGTGGCATATTTTTTCCCATAGTAGAACATCAGCCACAACTAGGTCTAAAGTGAAATTACCTACTCACCACAAGAAAGTATTGCTGATACAACACGCAAGAGGGTTTTGGGGGTAGTGTCTCCATAGCATTTCACATTGAAGAAGGGATCAGTTTCAACACCTATTTCAGAAAGTCTTTTGGCTGGCTTATTATGTAGGTGTGCTATAGATGTAAAGATATAAATTAGGTTCTTTCTCAGTTCAGTTAATTAGTTTTACAGGGAGAACTCAGAGTTATTTAAAAGGAAGGGTTTTTTTTTTTTTTTGGTGTTCAGTGCAGGTGATATTTATTAACAAGTAGACTGTGTGCATAAAGAATATGTTTGTATGCATGCAAAGTGGTATTTTATTGAATAACGCAAGGTAGGTTGTCATGGAGATTAAAAGCCTTGAAGTGCTATTCACTGGTGCTAGTTATGGTTGCTGGGCACTAGGATATTAGGTTCTGGCACCCTGAATCTTTCATTGTTGTAAAAATAATTACACTTTTATCTTCACTGTAAGTGCTATTCAAGTAGGATAAATAAATACAGACACAGGAACAGACCTAACGCAAAGGTAAATATAGTAACCCTATGACCCATTCCAGTGTAAAATTATGTAGCTGTAGTTACCATACCATCAAAATGCTTGATTTTCATTGCAGGGTCATTGAAGCTGTTTATAAGATGAAATTACAAAATGCACAAAATCTGCACTTACATTAAAAGGCAAAAGAAGAATGAAAGCTATTGACCGTTAGTATGGTCACTGGTAAATATAAAGGTTTCCTTCAGAAGCAGAGGAAACAAATGAAAAGCTTGTAATATGTTTTGCTAGCATTTTCTTGAAATACTATATTTATATGAGATTTCCAACCTCACTTTGAGCTCTATGTAAAGCACAAAAGTGATTTTTCTGGTATTCTTTTCTCTTCGGCGATTAGATGAAATGATCTTGACAAGTTTACCTCAGTGAGAAACTATGTATTTTCTGTATAAAGAGAACACTTATGTCTGGCAGAATCAGTATGGACATTTTCTTAACCAATAAATCAATAGAGAGAGTTGGAATATAGCAAACTATACAACATACACAATGTAACACTGAAATTTGCAGCAGTAAGTAATGTGGTTTTCAAAACTGCCTTAAGTGATGATTAACTAGAATTATATATATTTATATTTAAACTGACACCACAGAATTCTTTTAAGTCTTGACAGATATGTGGAATATTTAAATGTAGTAATGGCAGTTGCTAAACCTCCTGGGATTAACCTGCTGGAGAGATAGTGATATCTTAGTTAGAGAAAAATGATTTATACTGTGGGGGGAAAAACTAAAAATGAAGTAATTCCATGTGTGTTTTATATAACTCTTCAGAAAAAAAGTTTATTGTAGCTAATGAATTGGTAATATTCTGTAATAATCCACCATGTGAATAATTATATAATTTATATAAATGTAGGCATATGATTTCGTTTTTTCAACATTGAGTTTTATATTTCATGACATAGCACAGTTCACAAAAAGTAAAACAGAATAAGAAGTAGCTTAGCACTGTATTCATGTTAATGGTAGGAATCTCAGATTTTTGTTTAAAGGTGGGCTTCGTATTACTTTATCATCCATTAATGGGGAAAGATGTTACACAGTACTTCTCAGATCATTTTAGGAAACAATTGTTGTGTGCTTATATGCTTCAAGCACCTGTTTCAGTAAATTTAATTGAAGTCAAGGAGCAAAATCATTAATAAAGGGAATACTATTGATATGTTTTCATCAGACTAAATTATATAAAATAAGTTTATAGTATTGTCATATTATCATAGTAAATAGCAGCTGTATAAGTCATAAAGATTGTCTATTTCCCCTGGTGTTTAGAACCTCTATAGAAGTTCTTTGAGTTCATAATCAAGTAGCCTGCAACTTGAACTTCAGAACCAATTTGAATGATCTTGACAAGATATAAATCCTGTGCATAAAAATAGAGGGAAAATATATTACCAATCTTTATTTGGGCAGGTACTTTACAAAGTTTAAGCCTGTCTAGGATTTTAAATATCAAGTTGTATCTCAAAGCTTTATCACACTTTCAAATTTGGCAAATTTATATCTATAATATAGAGATAGTAGGATAATCTGTTTTACATTATAGTAGATTGAGTAGATATTTAGTAGAAGTATATGTTACAGTTGCACACAAGAGACTAGAGAGAGTCGTTATTGGATTGAGAACCACAAATCTTTCTTTGAGAGAGAGAGAGCAAGAACAGAGAGGAGGGGCAAAGGAAAGGGAGAAGCAGACTCCCTGCTGAGTAGGGAGCTCAATCCCAGGACCCTAGGATTATTACCTGAGCCAAAGGCAGACTCAGCCCACTGAGCCACCCAGGCACCCTGAGAACCACAAATCTTAATTACAACTGTGCTACTAGTCAACTGTGTGCTTTAAAATAATTTGTTCATTACATTGGTGGAAAATTGGGCCACTGTGTTATGGAAATCTCTTTAGTGTGGCTATTTAGCCATTATTGTCATTGGAAAAAGGGACTTTTTTCCGTTCAACAACCTGAAGGCTAGCTTTCCTGTCTGTTTCCAGAATCCCTACACTGTAGGGAGTCTACTGGTTCCCTAAAAGGATAGAGCAATACTGTCCTCATGAAACTTACAATTGATTGGGAAAGACCAGTATTGAACAAGATATTAAAGTGTCAGAAGATTTACAAAAGCTAAGTCCAGGATGCACTGAGAGTATAATAAATCTGCTTGAAAGAGCTGTAGATGGAATATCTGTCCCTACTAAAAGGACTCCAAAATGGCTTTAACTCTAATCTCAGTCTCTTTTCAGACTTATGTTCCTGATTACACACTTGTAGTTTCAACCTAAATGGAATTAGCTTTTCTAACTCAACATATCTAAACCCAAATTCACCATCTTCTTATCCACACAATACTCTTTCTAATTTTCCTACTTGCTTTAGTGGCTCTGTCCTTTACCCAGTCACTTAGGTCTGAATCATCAGCAGACCTAATATTGATCTTTCATTCTTCTCTAAAATTTTGTTTATCACATCCATTCTGTTACCATGCATTAGGTTAAATTTTGATAACGCTCTCATATCTGATTATTCTTTCTATTCCTGTACCCACCAGCACTAAGGCTTTCAAGTAACTTAAAAGTCATTATTTATTTATATAATAAATATTCTCTTGTTTATTCAACAAATATTTGAGGGCCCATTATAGACTATGCTTTTTGCTAGGGATATAATAGCAAGCAAAATATCTATTGTCTTGCTTTCGTGGAGTTTACAGGGTCATAGATGAAGTAGATACTGAATGAATAATTTTTCCTATAGTACACATATTATCTACAGAATATAAATGCTGCAAACGGAAAGTATGGACTACCATGCAAAAAGATAACAGGGAACCTGATCTATTTTGTTGGGGGTAATCCTCTCTGAGACCTAAGGGATGAGTAGGACTTAGCCAGAGGAGGAAGGAAAAGCACTCTAGGTTGGGGGGGGAAAGTCTTGCAAAGTTTCTGTTTCTAGAGAGTAGGATAGGTTATTTGAAGCTGGAAAGAAAGGCAGAAGTCAGGCTGTGCAGTATATCAGCAGTCTTTTTAAGGAGTTTGGATTTTATTCTAAGGAAGATGGGAAGCCACCGAAATGTTTTCAGTAAGAGAGTAAAAATAGAGATTTGAGATATATATATGTATATATAAAATAGAATGAACAGAATTTGTTGAAAGATTGTATATGAAGAAATAGAGGAGAGTCTAGATTTCTGACTGAAATAACCGGGTAGATGGAGTGCTGTTTGGTGAGATAAAGAACACAGGTTTGGAAGGTAAGATGATGAGCTCAGTTTCAGACATGCCATGTTTGAGGAAAATAGGGGTATCTAAGTGTCTGTTTAGGAAGTAACTGGATATAGACCTGCTCAAGGAAAGCATTCATCTAATGGGTGTTAAAGCCTGTAAAATAACTGCACAAGAAGGTCGGTTATGGTTCATGCCACTTTGGTGGCTCAGGGCATAAAGTTTGGAGAAAGTGACGTTTGAGAGGACCTCGAAAGAGAGAATTTTGACGAACACTCCACATTTGAGAATGATGATACATTGTAATGCTGACAAGATGTTCTAAATTGTGAGGTTGTTTACTGACTTGTGTAGAATGGCAGAGGGCGCATTGATTCTTTCTTTGAAGGGTTCTCAACTGACAGTTTCTAAAGATTATTTCTTTGAAGCTGATCACTTTCTTCCAGTTTCCTGCCCTGGAGGTTATAATGTTGACTGCCAGTGTTCTGAAAGTCAAATAGGGGAAGGGAGTTATGGGTCTTCATTTCATCTATGAACTTTTAGTTAGTTTCTCTGTTTTAATTATGGAATCTCTGCCCTTAGCAGTATCTGATGACCCACGACCAGAGTTCTTCAGGTTTCACTCCCCAGAGAGTAATCTCTGCCAGGGTGGGAAAGAGAAGCACACCTTTTTCCTTGGGGAGGAGATTTGGAAATCTCATTGCTTTCTTTTTTTTTTGTTTGTTTTTTTTTTTTTTTTATCTCATTGCTTTCAACACCACCCTGAGATCAAGACCTGAGCTGAAATCAAGAGCTGGATGCTTAACTGACTGAAGCTACCCAGGTCTTGGGATTAGTGCTTTTATAAAAGAGATCCCACAGAGCTCCCTAGTGCCTTCAGCCATGCAAGGACCAGAAGAGAGGTCTACAAGAGTAAGAGGACTCTCACCTGACCAGGCTGACACCCTGATCTCAGACTTCCTCCTCTAGAACTGTGAGAAATAAAGTTCTGTTGCTTAGAAGTTACTCAGTATGGTATATTATTATAGCAGCCCCAATGGACCAAGACATTGCCATTCAGAGAAAGTTTGAATAAACTTGGGTTTAATATGCCATGTGTAACAGTAATGCAATTTCTAAAATGTGCTTAACTATAATGATACTAAGTATTGGAAAATGATGTATTAATAAAATATATATTCTGATTTTCTCCTATAATAACATATATTTTTAAAAAGATTTTATTTATTTATTTTGAGAGCGAAAAAGAGCATGTGCATGAGTGGGGGTGAGGGTCAGAGAGGGACAGTAGCAGAAGGAGAGAGAGAATTTTAAGCAGGCTCCACGCCCAGTGCAGAGCCTGATACAGGGCTTGATCTCAGGACCTTGAGATCCTGACCTGAGCTGAAATCAAGAGTGAAATGCTTAATTGAGCCACAAGAACATATTTCTTTAAAGGAAATATTTCATAAACTCAGACAGCATTTTGAGCTTCAATTATTTTACAGTTGGTTTAGTGCCATTAGTGCCTTATATAACTTCAGGCATCCTTTTTCTCTCTTAAATCCATTTGCATCAGTTAATCACTAAAGTAATGAAAGCATATTTACATGAAACTGTTTTTAGAGAATGGGCTTTGGTTAAAAAAAAGAGAAAGCAATTAGAAACAAAAGGCACAAGGACAAAAACAGCTACATTTAATTAACACTAAAGTTGTGAAACCAACTGACAACAAATAATGAAATTGGGAATTTAGGCTGGTACTACAGACTGAAGTATAATCACTCTGTGTCTGAGGATGAGACTTAGAATGATGGCATTGGGTAGTATAGGTGGTGAGATGGTCCAAGAATGATTTCTCAAGATCCTAAGGTAATGTCAGCTTTAAGGAAATAATCAAAGATTCTGTGTTTTTTCTTTTTCTTTTTCCCTCTCCATGTCCTTTCCCATTTTACCAAATGCTTAATATAAACTACAGATTAAATTTCTTTAAATCTTCATAATTAAACCTTATGAAAATCAGAACAAGCTAAGACTTTCATAAAATTTTCCTTACTTCTGTTAGTTTATAGTCCCAAACTTCAATTGGTAAAGATGGATTCATTTGTCAGTCCATCAACTGATTCATTCATTCGCTCATTCAAGAAATAATGAGCACCAATTTTTGAAGCACCAGTTCTGTTTGGCCTATTAGAAGATACTGGTGGACACAATGGTGAACAAAAGGAAATGTAATCCCTGTTGTCAGGTAGCTTTTAATCAAGGAGAGGAGACAGATATTAATTAACTAAATCCAAGAATCAAACTGAGATAAGTGCCCTGAGGAACAAAAAACAAGTTTTGTTGGCAGGTATATAACAAAAGAGTCTTACCTCCACCAGAGGGCCAGGGAAAACTGGAAGGATGTTGGTAGTTGAGTTGAGATCTTAAGAATGCCGGTTTAAATAAACTAAACGGGTAGTGGCATGACATTAATAGTATTTACCAGTACAGTAAGAGAGAGTAGAAGGTATTTGAGAGAAGAGACAAGCCCAGTGTGACAGTGCTTAAAGAGGACTGTAATGGGGCTGGGGAAGTAAAATGATCAGATCATAGAATAAAGAGAAGCCTGCAATATTGGGAGTGGGAATGAAGGAATAATGTAAGAGGAAAATTTTCTTCAAATAGCAGTACTTGCATGGGAGATGTTAAAACTGACGCTCATGTTTCATTGCAGCTGTTCTAACCAGGTGAAGCTCATAAAGGACCATGAATTCTTCCTTTCTGGTACTTCTGAATACCTCACCCTAGCCAGGATTTCTTTTTTTCTTTTTTTTTTCTTTTTTTTTTTTTTGTAGGTATTTCCTTGCCTGGCAAGAAAATATTTGGTTTTTAATTTTTTAGCTTAAATGTTTTTTGTTTGTTTTGGCAGTAAGATATGGGGAGATTGGTTATATAATATTTGAATTAGAAAAACATTCTTTCTGGTTGTGGTTTGGAGAATGGGTGGAAGAATGAATCAGTGGATTCCTGGAGCCAAGTTAGATCATTGCAGTAGTCCAGGCCAGAGATGGTAACCACCTGTTCTAGAATGGTGGCAGAGGAGACAGACAGTAATGGATAGATTTGAGAGATATCCTGGAGGCAAACCTACAAGACTTGGGGGTGGATTGGATATGGAGGTGGAGAGAAGAGTCATAGATGACTTCTAGCCTTGAAGGGATGGTGATGTCAGTCATTAAGGCAGGGAGCCCTGAAAGATACCCAAATTGGAAGGTGGGAAGAGAAGACTACGAGTTCAATGTTGCTGTTTATCATCATCCAAATTATTTACACAAGAATCAAAAGCTTTTTTTTTTATTTTATTAAAAGATTTTGTTTATTTATTCATGAGACACACACAGAGAGAGAGAGAGAGAGAGAGAGAGAGAGAGAGGGGCAGAGACACAGGAAAGGGAGAAGCAGGCTCCATGCAAGGAGCCTGACGTGGGACTGGATCCCAGACTCAATCCCGGGTCTCCAGGATTAGGCCCTGGGCTGAAGGAGGCGCTAAACTGCTGAGCCACCTGGGCTGCCCCTCAAAAACTTTTTAAAGAAAGAATCCTGAACAGAATTAGGTTTTTATGTGTATTGTATTTCAGAGTTATTAGACCTAAAGTTTTTCCTATGTAATACTCTTGATTTATTTGCTCCATATCTCTCTAGATTTTCCTTAGACATTCCTATTTGTATTTTCCACTAATAATGACCACAGTCATTTAAATCACATTTTAAAGGAAGTTATATATAAAGGTATTGTGTGGTTTTGCTATGTATCATTTATGCAGAGTGGAGCACATACTGAGAGTTCAATTCAAAAAATAAAACAAAAAAAGCAAAGGCTTTCTGACATTAGTGCACTGTAAAGTGTGAATATTGGTTTGGATGGATGTAATTGTAGAAATCAGATGTGGGCATGGGGAAATATTACCTATTGCTCACTTAGCATTGATTCGTAGTGGCAGCAGGTTTAGATAAAATCTGTGATCAATGGACTGTTACAACTAAATGCTCTCTCTTATTTCCAAGGTAGAAGAAGAAACCCAGATTCTTTTCTAAAACTAAAATTTTCTTTTCTTACAGAAGCAATATGTTTTCAATACAGAAAATATGGAAAACAAAATTTTTTACTCTTAGAGCCTTTTCTTTCCAGATAGATGTCAGTTAAGAGGTTCAGAACAGGTCTCCCCAAAATGTTCCACTTAGATATGTGAACTATTTTGAGCTGAAAGCAGTGGAGACCCTGCAGGCTCAAGAGAAACTTTTGCCCCTCTGTTAGCTCCTAGAAGAATTAAATTGGGGGTCTTTCTCAGACTAAAAGTTATTACGGGAGATAATCTGAGTGACCCTCTGTATGATAGGGCAAAAGTCTAATTACTAGGCATCTGCTCTTCTTATTGTCCTGTGCATTGTTCTCCTGTCCTTTGAAGCCCCAGGCCCCTATTCCATTCCTTAGCTCATGATGACATATATATCTCATTTTATCTGTCTTTAAATCTCTCATGTGTGTAGGGTTCCCATACATATGAGATTACATTTGATTTTTTTCCTGTTAATCTGTCTCATATCAATTTAATTCTTAGAGTAGCTGAAAAAGTCTTTGAAGAGTAGAGGAAAATCTCTGTGTCATCCCGCCTCCACCGTTAGTGAGACTTTTGCATTTCTTTCTTTCTTTCTTTTCTTTCTTTCTTTCTTTCTTTCTTTCTTTCTTTCTTTCTTTCTTTCTTTCTTTCTCTCTTTCTTTCTTTTTCTTTCTTTCTTCTTTTTTTAAAGATAAACAGGAAGTAGGAACCAATAAAAAACCTAAACAGAATCTCCCAATCTATTTGTGACCTACCATGCTACTTGTTTCAAAATTTTCATTTACAACTAGATTATCCTTAACACCATAATGTAACAGGTAAGAAGTAAAATAGCATGCTTACATCTGTTATTCCCCCTAATATGGAATTGATTGATCTTTTAGGAGCTAATGTTGGTCATATTTTTGGTAAACCTCTAATGTTCACTTTTAAGGTATTGATGCAACTTCTTTTCTTTCTTTCTCTCCTTTTTTTTTTTTTTTTTTTTTTTTAAAGTAGGACCTATCACCAGTATGGAGCCCATTGTAGGACTTCAACTCACAACCCTGAGATCAAGACCTAAGCTGAGCTCAAGAGTCAGATGCTTAACCAACTGAGCCACCCAGGTGCCCCTAGTTCTGCTCTTTTTAAAAAATGATGTGTTGTTCCTATTTTATATTATTTATCGTCTTATCTCTCTAAGTTTATTTATTATATTTATATTCTTCTTATGTGTGTTCTAATATTTCCACTCTAACTATATTGTAGAGGCTGTTTGTAGGCACTAGGCTTGAGCAAAGGGCCCACAGTGACCACTGGGCTAAATGCAAACAGGCTCATCAGGTGACCCACCTAAAAATATCCATAAGCCTTAGCTGATCAATGGGCTACTTACAAGTGGCACAGGTACCAAAAAAGGAAAATTCTATATGTTCCTGTACCTTCTCACTCCCTCACTTAACTACTGCCCCCCACCGCGGCCTCCTGGTAGAGTTTTTCCTTTGCTATACTGCCCGCTGACAGACTCACATGCATGACAAGGCAAATTTTCTTCATCAAGCAAGTCTTCTTCTCAGCTTCTTGTGAGTTGCCCTTCTCCCTTTTGAAGCCCTAGACTCCCATCCCTTTCCTTAGCTCAGGATGGTATATAAGACTCAATTGCTTGGCTGTCATTTTGGAGTCTCATATCTTTGTGGGGCTCCTGTACATAATTAAAATGACTTTTCTCCTGTTAACTTGACAGACTATTGTGTTTCATTGTGACTGCTTCTACCTAAAGCTGACAAAGGACCTAGCAGATTGGAGACCCCCCCATCTTCGTCCCTCAAGCCTGCAATAACTAGACCTGGCTGAAGACTCTCCAGGCTAGTAAACAAAGGAGCTTGTTTTGAAGGGAGCAGAATATGCCATTCCAAAATATTCTTCTTTGACATAAGGATTATTTTGAGCTGATTATTTTTTAGAAACAACAGACACAGGGATATTTCTGAAAACAGAGTAGAAGTTGCCTTTTTGTGAGGGAAATTTACATTTATAAGGGAAAAATCTCCATTTGTACGGGGTGTCTCCCTCTCTGTACCCGGGAGAGGAGGATACTGAATCTCTAGAAACTCTTACCAATGAGAAGGCAGAGACGTAAGTCTATATACAGTTGTTTACTGTGCTTTTCTTGGTAACCTCCCGTAACCGGCCTCCCTTCTTTCCCTCAACATCTTTTGTCTTTAGATGAAGAAAGTATTAAAGGTGATGGCTCAGGCCATTTCAGAACATTGAAAAAATGTTCAATTTTTCAATGTTTCAATGTTTCAATTGAACATTGAAAAAATGTTCAATTCTATACATTTAAGTTAGGTCTATCCTACTGATGCATGAACATTAGATAACTAATGGCTAGGCTTAGCTCAAGGTCTTCTGCTGTGTCATTATATGCTTCTATTTTGTTAAAATAAGCTGTAACTGAACATGGCTTCATTCCTTGTTGAGTTACAGGTAGAGGCTGCACCAGGTGTTGTCAGTTTTCCTGGGTGTCTCCCATGAATACAGGAGGTATACATGTTATTAAACTTATGCTTGTTTATCTTCTGTTAATCTGTCCTTTATTTGGGGAGTTGGGGGTGGTTCTCAGCCAAGAATTCAGAAGTGTAGAGTTCCCCTACCCTTTATTATTTTTCTTCCCCTATGGTTTACAAATTTAAAGACTCTTTTCAATTCTTAACTAGCTCAACCACCATAAACTGTCCTCCCTCTCCTCTTCCTAGCATTGAAAACCCCTGACTTTTCTTCCTCAATGGAGTACTCTGTGAGTTTCTCCTAAGACATGCATTCCTTTGCCTGGCTAAGTTTATTTGACATTTATTTCTAAATTTGCCTTCCTGGGCCTCCTTGCTGCTCCCTGCCCCAGGCTGCTATCACCCATCTCCTCTTAGTTCATACCTGCTTTCCATCTACCCAGCATTTCTCACGCTTTCCTCATTTTCCTCTTATTTTTACTAGTTTTCCTATCCTTGCTTTTTAAATTTTCCCCAGGGTTGATTGGTGGTTAGCTCAATTTTTTTTTTTTTTTAGAGGAAATGAAAGCTCTTGTTCCAGTTATCAAAGAAAATCTATTTTTTAATCTTCCAAAAATCTTTCTTTTTTACTTATCTTGTAAATAAGCATCTTCTAAAGAAAATGGGTGCCAGAAAAGGAAATGCCTATTTTTGTAAACTCTCTCCTTTAGGACCTTGAAGCACTGTCTTTGTGCCACCTGTCGTGCTTAGCACATTGTGGCTGCTTATGTATTCATCCATTTACTTTCCTGTAATAATTATGTGTGCTGGCTTATGAGGAGCCTTTACATCCCATGTAAAGATAATTTTGCTTGGCATCTAAAATTATTACTTCTAGAATATGATATTTATATCATTTGAGGTCCACTTGGCAAATGTGTTGATTTAATTCTACTGATTCCTCTTTTTTAGTTAAAAAAAATGTTCAATTCTATACATTTAAGTTAGGTCTATCCTACTGATGCATGAACATTAGACATTAGATAACTAATGGCTAGGCTTAGCTCAAGGTCTTCTGCTGTGTCATTATATGCTTCTATTTTGTTAAAATAAGCTGTAACTGAACATGGCTTCATTCCTTGTTGAGTTACAGGTAGAGGCTGCACCAGGTGTTGTCATACAAAGGAAACTTAATTTGCAGCAAATAAGGAAATCATAGGGAAAATTTCCAAAGCTGTGACTTCTCTATGGGTGTGAGTGGATTTCTTTTATTTAGGGTTAGGATGAATATTCAGAAAGGGTAGTTTTATCATTGCATGTAAAGGTGGGCATAAGGTTGCACAGGCATACTTAGAAAACATGCCTCTACATGCATCCTGTTATGTTATGTTAATGAAGCTTGTGTTGACCCCCCAGTGGATATTTTAACATTATAATGAGATAGAGGTAATTATTGGATACTCCATTGTCCATCTGTGTAGGTGTGAGTTGGTGGTGGTGGTGGAGCTCAAACTGATGTAGGCCAATGGAACTCTTTCTGCTGCCTGTAAAAGGTCTGTAAAGAAGAAAGGGGTCACTGGGGGTTTTGCTGTTGATAATTTTAACCTCATTAACCCTATGGGGCACAGTTTCAAAGCTACCAAGCTTTAAGGTATTTAAATGTTGTCCTTCTCCCCACAATACCACCAAAATAGCCTAATAATAAAACACAACTGACTTTATTGTAGTAAGGGAAATCACTACCTTGAGAGAGTCTTATGGTCTTGAAAGGTGAAAAGAAAAGTTAAGAACTTGTCCTGTTTGTGAGCAAAAATTCCTGTCCCTTTCAAGGTCCTTCTAGCTGGACTAAGAATGAAATTGACATGAAACAGATTAATAGGAACAAATAAAATTTAATAGCATATATACTGGGAATCCACAAAGACATAGATAAACATGTTCAAAGACAGGCAAAATGATATATATATGTTATCCCGAAGGAAAGAGAGGAGGTAGGGGTCTGGGTCATCAGAGGAAAGGAATAAAATTTACAGGAAGATAAAAAAGTGTAAATATTTGGTAAACAAATGTTTGCTGGGCTACTCAGAAACAATGGGACAAAGAGAGCACTTGATCAAGGTGGCCTTGCTAGGCTCCTCTGTCTACTATATCTAGTTTATATCATAATGTACTTATCCAGGGTGATAGCTCTTCCTGGAGCAGGTTCTCTTATCTAAAATGTTTTAGGCAGTTGAGAAGAAGGTAAAGAACTTTCCCTGAATCTTCACGGTTTTGATGGCTTTTTAGGTCAAAATTATCTTCATGCTAAAGTGGCACATCTTGAGGTGGTCTGCTCTTGGTCCCTATAGTCTCTAGGCACCCTTATAGTGAGTGGCCAACATAGAAGTCAAATCTCCATCGGCTGTCTCTACATCCCCCATCATTAATCACAAGATTACATAGTGAATTTTGTCTTAACCATGGTAGGTAATTTGATGTAAAATTTTTGTAAGGTTCAATCTGAGAATCTCTGGTGCCACCAAGGGATCTTAGCCTTCAATGGATTCTGTTCTCTTTGCTCATAGGACTAAATTCGAGTCCCATCTATTTCTATATGAACTGCTTTTGTGAGTCTCCAAAAAAAAAAATCTCCAACATCTATAGATTTTCTAAACATCTTGGATTACCTATGAAACTCAGGGTCCTTAAACTATCCTTAGGGTCTTTCCATTCTACTTTTTTTCCTTTCTTTTTAAGATTTTATTTATTTATTCGTAAAAGACACAGAGAGAAAAAGGCAGAGATGTAGGCAGAGGGAGAAGCAGGCTCCAGGCAGGAAGCCTGCTGTGGGACTCGATCCTGAGACCACGGATCACACCCCAAGCCAGGGGCAGGTGCTCAACTGCTGAGCCACCCAGGCGTCTCTACTTTTTTTTTTTTTTTCATCTGATGTTCTCACAAATATATAAATCAATTGTTATAGATCTGGGAGATCTGAAATTTATGTTCCTAAAACTATACTACTAACTTCTTCTGTAAATTTCTCTCTATCTTGTCTAGACTTTGGGAAGTCTTTTGCAATGGCCAATCATTTAAAATGGTACCATGCCATATAATCAACCATGAGGGATTTTTCTGTGGGAAGATTACTTTTAGGAGGTAATTGAGCTTTTGGTCTTACTAGCTGGCCAGAAAGGAAGGGAAGGAAGTAGGTCAGAAGGAGAGATAGAAATAGAATGATATGCAGGAGGATAGAATAGGCGAAGAACAGTAGAATAAAAATCTTTCACTTCAAGTTGAAATTTCTTTCACTTCAAGTTGAGGTATCATCAAGAGAGATAGTTATAAGTTTTTCAAATTTTTCTTTTGCTTTGGCCAAGGAATCTCTTAATAAAGTAATTCTGGAATCTGAATTTCTTTGGCATGCTTCTCCAGACCCATAAAAACATGCGGACCATTGGCACTTAGTATTTTGTTCCCTTTTTGTCCTATGATGCTTATCAAATGAGCAATTTTGTTGATATCTAAAGCTCACCAAAAGGGCGACTACAAATTCCATATTGGTGAAATTATATAACTTGAAAATGTAAGTAGAAGAATTTGAGATGTAGCATAAATACACATGAAAAGGAGGAGTCCAGTCCAGAGTAGATGACATAGATTTAAACTGAGACTACTACATGAGCATCTGGGAACAGTCAAAATTACTGCTCATGAATTAGATCACCAGCCTAATGGCTATCCCATCTCCAAATATGATATAGTAGAAAATATATATTGGTCTCTGCCCCCATTTGCTTGCACAGAGCTTCTGAAACCCTTGCGATTTCCTAAGTGATATGAACACTAGGAGTATCTCTTATTCTAATATTAGTCTCTGACCTCTGTTCCTGACACAGAGCTTCTGAAACACCTGTAATTTCCTGGGGATAGGAATGCCATTGTTCTAATGAGGTAATTCTGAGTAGGCACCTGAATGGCTCCTGAATGGCTCCTGAATAAGGGGTAGTCATCAGAAAAACCAATCCATACTTAGAAGTTTGGAATTTTCAGCCCCATTCCTCCCATTCTTTTGGGGAGGGAACAGGACTGAAAATGGAATTCATGATTGATAATACCTACATGATGAAGCCTCCTGAAATCTTAAAAGTATGGGATTTGGAGAGCTTCCAGGTTGGTAAACACATCCATACCTGGAGGATGATATACCGTAAATCCACAGGGACAGAAGCTCTTGGACTCAGGGTCCTCCCAGAGCTTGCCCTATGCATCTTTTCATCTGGCTCTTCATCTGTATCTTTTATCATATCCTTTAATAAACTGGTAAACATATTGTAGGGGAACAAGAATTTCTATCCCCTTCAAGGTTCTTTCTAGCTGTTCTAAGAATCAAAGTAACATGAGGCAGATTAACAGGAGTCAAATTTAATAGTACATATGAGAAATCTACAGATATGGATATATAGGCAAAATGAAGCATATATGTTATTCTGAACTAAGCGGTCTGGGACTTCAGAGGAAAGGAATGTAATTCACAGGGTAATAAGAAAAGCAGATGTTTGGTAATTAGATGTTTGCCCTGCCATACAGATGGGTCACTCAGATAAAATTTATATCTGCTAGTAACTCTTATTCTGAAAAAGACTCCCAATTTAGATACTTCCATATAGTTAAAGGAGAAGCAAAAGTTTTTCTTAAGCCCATAGGGTCTCCATTGCCTTTGGCTCAGAATAATTTTCATGCCAAAGAGGCCCATCTTGGGACCTCTACCTTTGGCCCCTATAGTAAGTAGGTGTTTGCTGTAGCAAATTAATTGAACCCAAGGAGGGGGTTATTGGAAGCTCCAACCGATAGCTGATTGGTCAGAAGCACAGGGG
Source organism: Canis lupus baileyi (assembly GCF_048164855.1). NCBI lineage: Eukaryota > Metazoa > Chordata > Mammalia > Carnivora > Canidae > Canis > Canis lupus. The sequence continues at coordinate 11,314,481 of NC_132846.1, read as the reverse complement.
AGAACCTGGGCTTATAACTGGCAACTGAATGAAGTATGTGTGTGTCCGGTGGGAGGGGAAAGTCTTATGAACTGAGCCCTAACCTGTGAAATCTGATGTTGTCTCTGTGTTGATAATGTCAGAATTCAGTCATGTTGTAAAACATCTAGCTGGTGTTGCAGGGAATTGTTTGGTGTGGGGAAAACTTCCACATATTTGGTGACCAAAAGTGTCAGACTTATTCTATGTGAGTAGTAAAGGAGACACAGAGGAAAGAAACACAGTAGGGAGAACTATTTTTTTTCTCTACCCAGAAAGGTGGAAAAAGTTGTTTTTACTTTACACCAACTAAAAACTCAACTTACTTATAGTTCTTGGATGGAAAGGTAAAGAGGAAATCTGACTAAGAACCAGCATCTCAGGCACATCTCAGACTGAAGGAAGTTCTCATGACCTTTTGATAATTGACCAAAGGTAGAGTTTGTCTAAAGGATACCAGTGTAAGAAGAACTCTTCAGAAATTCTCTATTCCCAGGACAGCTCAATAAGTGGTCTTACAGGGACCCATGCCCTTTAAAGAAAGGTCCCTATTACTTTTCTCTCACAGGTACACAATAAAAAAAGAAGAATAGACAAAGGTAAACATTAATTATTGTTAGTGATTAGTCAGGTCACCACTAAGGGCAACAATTTTGCAAATCTGATATAATAATCAAAGAATTCCTAAAAAGGGTTTCATATTCCAAGGAGTGAAAATAAACTCACTATTTGGGGAAATTAAAAAGAAAGAAAAAAAAAAAACCGAAGCTTAAACCCAGTGTGGACTTACCTCAGCACTTCATCTTGGGACTTTTGAAGAGAAGAGGTTCAATGGGCCTTTGAGGAGCACTCTTTCCTTGTGGATGGTTAAGCCACTGTGGTGAGCAGATTTCTACTGTATCTTGATGGGACTGCGAAGATTGTTGAATACTGTCTCCATGAAATACTATAAAAATATCCTGTTGATAAAGCAAAGCCACGTTTGTTTACTGCAGTATAGGAGATCACTACCTTAACAGTTTTAGCACTATGTCTCAGAAGGGAGATGGCAGATTTAGGAAGTTTTATGGGTTCAATTTAAGACAGATTTTTAAAGTTTCATCAGGACTCGGCAAAACTCATTATATAATAGTTTCAAATTAGTAAATATAGCAAGGTACAGTTTTCAAAGCAGATCTTTAAGAGTAAACAGTCTATTTGAGGAGCTTAATTAAACTATACCTTGTCTTGAGAAGGGGATATTTATTCTAATGACAATAAGTCAAGCAGTCTAGTGGTCAGATAAATGGAATTTTGGCAAGTTCCTGAAACAAGCTATAGTTATTGCAATTTTCATCTTCTTGGACAAGAACTTGCTACAATAGTAAATTTATGTTAATGTACACAGTTGAATGGTAATGTCATGTTGTAGACAGTAAGTTGTAGAGATGGTCTCATTTGTCAATACTAACCCCCCCAACACACACACACACACACACACACACACACTTTTTTTTCCTGTTGAAACTTTGGAAATTTAGGTTCAGGAGCCATATGAAATGTTGCTTCAGTTTGCAAAGTTCTTTATGTTTGCAGTGACACTTTTTCGCTTAGTTGACTTAGAATTTGCTTTATTCTGTTGTCAGTTGGGATTTATTTTGTAAAATGAAATTAAAATGCCAACAGTGAATTTAAAGTGCATAATGGCCTATAAAAATGAGAACATTTAGCCACAATCAACATAACTTTTTCCATTTTAAATCATGGTCAAAATTGGAAAGGAAAATTTAAAAGTATGATTTCTTTTTTTTTTCTCCCAGCAGGCATTATTAAATATAGAAAGCTTAAAATTTCAGAAACAGTCTATGTTAACATGATTTAAATAAAATATTCTGTTAAGATCATTTAAAAAATAGAAATCTGGGGTAATCTTGGTGCTATATTTTCATTGTACACTTTAAAAAATGTTCTTTTGCCAAATTCAAAATCAGTTAAAAATTTGCAGAGCATACTTACTTTTTGTTTCCAGATGATTTGTTGAAAATAACATCTTTTGATTTTAAAAGCAATGAAATTTTTATTATAACATTTTAGAAAATGTAGCAAAGTACAAATAAGAAAGGAAAATTTGTAAAAAAAAAAAAGGCTACTTTCTAGAGACAGCCACTGTATTATTTTTTTATGCTGCGTTGTAAATTGCCACAAAAGCAGTTTAGAACAACACATTTATTATTTCCAGTTTCCATAGGTTAGAAGTCCTGGCACAGCACAGCTGAGTTATCTGGTTCAGGGTCTCACCAGGCAGTAATCCAAGTGCTGTCTGGGTTGTGTTCTCACCTGGAAGTCCATCTAGAGAAAAATCTGCTTCCAGGCTCATTCAGATTGTGGGCAGAATTCACTTCTTTGAAGCTGTATGACTGAAGGCCCTGGCTTTTTGTTGATTGTTGGCTGGAAGCTAACAGGCCCTAGCACTCCTTGTAGTTCCTAAAGGCTGCCCATAGTTCCTTGTCACATGGCAGCATGAATTTTCAAAGCCAGTAGGAGGATAACCTTTCTCTCTCCAGTCTGCTAAAATGGAGTCTTATACAACGTAGCATAATCATGAGAGCGACATTGCATCCATTGCCTTTGCCATATTCTATTGGTTAGAAGCAAGTCACCAGTTCTGTAAGCTCTCAAGGATAAGGGGATTATACAAGGGCAGGACTTACTGGGGGTCAATTTAGGGTGTCCACCACAGCCACTTTATTTTTGGGGGATATACTTTCTGTGCCTTTTTCTATGATTATTTGCATATACTGTATTTCAAATATACTATAAATTGACATCACATTTTGTCCATATTCTTTAAAAAAATTTTTATTAGTATACATATATAAAGTACATATATGTTCATATGTACTATAGTATATAGTAGTGCCATAATTTGTAATAAAAACACAGCAATATATATCAGTAGTAAAATCTGCAATATAAAAACATTGCATCAAATCTAAATGCCTTATAAGAGAATACTTACATAATTTTAAATCTCCTCTTATTGTATATTAAGTTGATTTCTAATTTTTAGTATTGCAAATAATTCTTCTACAGAGATCTTTGTGTACTTAAAAAAAAAGTCGGGCAGCCCTGGTGGCTCAACAATTTAGCACCAGCCTTCAACCCAGGGCATGATCCTGGAGACCCAGGATCGAGTCCCATTTCAGGCTCCCTGCATGGAGTCTGCTTCTCCCTCTGCCTGTGTCTCTGCCTCTCTCTCTCTCTCTCTCTCTCTGTGTCCCTCATGAATAAATAAATAAAATATTTAAAAAAAGTCATTAGGATAAACCAGCAGCAGGGAAATTCCTAGGTCAAATGTCAAGAACATCTTAAAGGCTTTGGATTTATAATCCCAAATTATCTACCAGAATGGCAGTACCATTTCAAACTTGTCCTATTCTTTCAATTTGATAAGTGGAAAAATAGTATCTGGTTTTAATTTTCCTTCCCTCCCCTGTAAGTGAGCAGGACATTTTCCATATGATTTATTCTCTATTTACAGTTTTTTCTTTTATGATTATCTGTTTATTTGCTTTTATTTTTACTAGTTTGTAGATCATTTTTATTTTTCTATGAAGAAAGGATATTAAGGGATATGGGAAGCATTAAAAGTTTGTTTTTTGCAAGTGAAAAATGCTTTAAGATAGGATTCAAAATATATAGATAATAATGAATACTAGCACCTTATAACATTGCCCACTGAAACACTAAAAAGTACAAGAAGTTCACAACATATTGTAAGGAAAATTCATCAAGAATCTGCTCTGTTATCTTGGAGGTACCAGACATACCATATGCTGTGTCTAGGAGTTGCTATGGCAACTACTTTTAAAATTTAAGAACAGGGTAAATTGTTGCCTAAAATCTCCATAACTTAGTGAGTCAATTAAGATCTTGTCAGAGCACTACATTCCTTTTACCTGGTAATGCTTTATTTCTTGTAGTTCTCTAGCATGTGAAGTCTCCTGGTCAGAGAAGAATGTGTTTATTTCTGGCTATTTAAGATCCTGGAAAAGAAGCTGTTCACTTGGGATTTTTTTCTGATTAGCCGATGAATCATTATAAAGGAGACACAAGAAATAGCCTCACTGAAGATGGGCAGATTTGAACATGTAAGTGTAAAATTGAGAGAAATATTTAAAGCTCTGGCTTTAAATAAGGAAACTAAAGTAAAGAGACTTGGCCACAGATTTTTAGAGTTGGCAGAGCTGGGATGAGACCTCAGTTTCTTGCCTCCCATTGTATCACTATACTAGACTACTTCCATAGTTTAGTCACTTTCTAGAAAATTAAATTATGTTTTTATTAAGCTAATGCATTAACCCACCTGCCAAAGGCCCCAATGTGAACTCAAAGCTTTAAAAGAAAATTATGTGTTTCTGACCCTTCCCTAATTCTTGCTAATTTCAGGCTTTCAAATTTTGATATTATCTACTGATTTTTTATGATGGTAATGGGGGTTTTAACTCTTTTATACTTTCCTCAGCCCCTTTTCTTCTCCTTTATATTCCCCAAATAATTATATAATACTGTTAATTCAATAATCAAATTTATGAAAATCATGATCTTATAAGATCATTGTTGGCTACAGACACAAGTAGATTCTTTTCTCATGCAACTTTTTATTTTCCCTGGAGTTAATAATTGTCCCCTTTAAAATTTTCTAATTTTCTATGTATTCATCACTATTTTTTTGTCATATACCTACCAATTGAAACACAATTCTAAACCGTAGGGTAGTTCAAGCTCCCACCTTGAGATATACCTCCTGAAGCCATCTTTCCTCTAGTTTCCATCTGAACTAGTTGCTTCCTAGACTGCTGCATAGCTGTCAACCTTGATTTCCCTCTATTGTCCTCATATATTGGAGTCTTTGCTTTCTGAAATCCATGTCTTCCTCTTTCTCCCATGTTGCCAAATATTCTCCACTAGCTTCCTAGAAGACAGTGTATATGAGGAAAAATTTAAAATTTTTGCATGTTTGAATTGACTTTAATTTAATTTTACAGTCCGCTGATAGTTTAGGTATACAATTTTTAGTTGAAAATAATTTTGAAAGCATTGCTGCACTATTGTGTAGCATTCATATTGCTACTGAACAATGTTTTTTTAATCCTGGTGTTTTGAAATTTCACAATGATGAACGTTGGTGAGAGTTTTCCTTCATTCATTATGTAGACTTTTTTCTCCTGGAGATTCAGGTGCTTCAGTTCTGAGAAAGTTTCTTGTGTTATATCTTTGTGAATTTCCTCCCCTTGGTTTTCTGTGTTCCTTCTGGAATATCCTCTGGGAGATATACCCAATTTTATTTGCCTATCCTACTACTAAAACTTTAAAATTTTGGGAGTGCCTGACTGACTCAGTTGGTAGGACATGTGATTCTTGATCTTGGTGTCATGAGTTTGAGACCCATGTTACATGTTAGGCATTACAGTGTAATTTTTTACTTAAAAAATAAAGAAAAAAATTAAATTTGGCTTAATTTCTAGGAAATCATCCGATTTTCCTCTATTCATGGCTTTCTATTCTCATTTCATGGGTATATAATCTCATGTTTCTTTAAAAATATTGACTATAACATTAAAGGATTTCCTTTCTTTTCTTTGCTGTATGTTGTATGCATTATCTCTATTTGCTTCTTTAATTCCTAGGTTTTTCACTAGAAGCTCTAAATATGCCTTTTTAAAAATTGTTTTATTTATTTATGATAGTCACAGAGAGAGAGAGAGAGAGGCAGAGACACAGGCAGAGGGAGAAGCAGGCTCCATGAACCGGGAGCCCGACGTGGGATTCGATCCCGGGTCTCCAGGATTGCGCCCTGGGCCAAAGGCAGGCGCCAAACTGCTGCGCCACCCAGGGATCCCTAAATATGCCTTTTGAAAATAAAAAATAGAATTATGAGATTTTAGCTCATATATATGGTCTTATTTAACATTTTCAAAAAAGATTTTTAATTTTTAAAGTAATCTCTAAACCCAATGTGTGTCTCAAACTTACAACCCTGAAAAAAGTCCCAAACACTTACAATCCTGAGATCAAGAGTTGCATACTCTATTGACTGAGCCAGCCAATAAGTGCCCCTGACCTTATTTAACATTATGGCAAAAAAAAAAAACTTAACTACTGAAATATGTTCAAGAAATTTCTTTATAAAGAAAGTTACTAAATAGTAGTGATTATACATTTTACTTTTTAAATTTACTACAATAATTTTTAAATTTCTACAGTAGGAAACTTTTGTACCTATGGTGTATCCATACAGTATATATAAAATACATATTGTAAATAAAATTTTTAAAGTGCTTTTAAGATTCTGCACACTTTGGCAGGAATCTTACAGGAGTGGAAAAACTATTGTGTCAGAAATTGCTTAGTCAGCATTCTGGTAAATTGCAAATAGTATCCTCTGCTCCTCATGTAGTTTCCATTTATTTATTTGTAATTTTTAAAGTAAGCTCTATGCCCAATATGAGCATTGCGGGTCAGACTCTTGACTCTGAGATCAAGAGTCATATGCTCTGCTACTGCCTGAGCCAGCCAGACATCCCTCACTATGTAGTTTTAAAAAATATATATTTATTTATTCATGAGAGACACACAGAGAGAGGCAGAGACACAGGCAGAGGGAGAAGTAGGCTCCCTATGGGGAACCAGATGCAGGACTTAATCCCAGGACCCCACTATCACAACCTGAGCCAAAGGCAGATGCTCAGATATCTATATCTATCTCCAAAATATATATATTATTATACACAATACTTATATATATTTTGGAGGTATATCTATATCTGTATCTCTCTATATGTATATCTATCTATCTATCTATCTATCTATCTATCTATCTATCTATCTATATCTTCTAGCCAGGGCTCTTAAAACTGTTGTAATTTCCTAAGCAGTAAAGGCACAGAAACATCTTTTGTTCTAATATTTGTTCTTTGACCTTAGTTCCAATACAGAAATCTTTAATCTCTTGGAATTTGCTGGGTGATAGAAACATCTTTTCCAATGAGGTGATCCATGGTGGGCTCCTGGATAGCCCCCTGGGTGAGGGCTGGTCACCAGAAAGACCAAGCCATGATTAGAGTTTGAAACTTTCTGCCCCATGTCCTATATTTCAGGAAGAGGAAAGGGGCTAGACATTGGGTTAATAATTAATGATGCCTAGATGGTGAAATCTCCATAAAAGTTTCTGAAGTATGGGATTTGGAGAGCTTCTGGGTTGGTGAACACATGGAGAGGTGTTGAGAGGATGGCATACCTGGAGAGGGCATGAAAGCTCTCTGCACATTCCCACATACCTTGCCCTTTGCATCTCTTCCATCTGGCTGTTCTTGAATTCTAGTATTATAATAAACTGATAACCTAGTAAGTAAACTGTTTTCCTAAATTCCGTGAGCCATTCTAGCAAATATGAAACCCAAGAAAGTGTTGTAGAACGCAATTTATAGCTAGTCAGTCAGAAGTGCCAGTGACAAACTGAGGTTTATGATCTGTGTCTGAAGTGTGGGTAGTCTTGTGGACTACCATTAACTTGTGGGATCTGATACTAACTCCAGAGTGAGTGTCAGAAATGAATCGAAGTGCAAGACACCTAGTTGGTATTTGCAGAGAATTAGACAATTGTTTGTTGTGAAAAACCAGACTTATTGTCACATAAGTGAGTAAGGTAGTAGAGGCAAACACTTTTCTTTCATGAGGATTTTGTTAAAAAACAAAATTAAACTGAGTAAGTTTTTAAAGATCTTATTGGCTTTATGCAATGATTCACTAACTGGGCAGCAACTAGTCATTCAGGTAGAAAGGAGTTCTGAGGAGCTGTACAAAATGAAAGACTCATAGGCAGAAGGCAACAGGAACGAGGAAGTTATACTAGGCAAAAAAGCAGGTTGGTTGTTGCAAGGTTACTTTCTTTTAAGGGGAATGTAAGGGTCTCTCAGGAGATGACCTAACTAGGGCTGATCAGGTGATTCCTTTTTTTTTTTTTTTTTTTTTTTTAGTCAGGTGTTTCCTGATTGACTGGTTTAAGAGCCCATTTCTGGGAGAGCCAAAACTGTATTTAATATAAGTCTCAGTTTGGTGATGTAAGGTTTCGCAAAAGAGACTCCATTTTGGGCCTGTTGTCTTATTTTTAACAGTTTGCTCATACTTTGCACTCTATTTAAAAATTGAATCAAGTTAAGGGAACGTGGCTAGCTCAGTTGGAAGAGCATGTGACTCTTGGTCCTGGAGTCATAAATTCAAGCTCCGTGTGGGCCTAAAGCTTACTTTAAAAAATATATAAATAAAAGCACTGTTTAAAAAAATGGAATCAAGTTAGACATTACTACTTTTCTTTGGTTTGATCAATGCAAAAGATGCATCTTCTCTAATTGTAGCTGATCTCTTTGGTCCAGTGGAGGACTTTTCCCAGGAGGTACCTATTTGGCTTTTCTGTTAAACATTCCCCGCAAACAGTTTCAGCATCTTTTGGTCATGATGAGTAGACGAAAAACAATAGAGGATGGAAAAATAAGAAGTGAAAAGGCTGAAACAGAATGTGGCTGAAGCAGACACTAAGACAGGTAAGTGTGTATTTAGTATATACTGAGAGACAGTGTAGCCCTCTGGTCCTTGGAAAATCCTGAACAGATCCTATTTACAACAGGGTCAGAGAATATTTGCTTTTCTGAGCAAGCAATCTACAGCTCTGGACTATTCATAGTGCAGTTAGTTGAGTTATTTTAAGCAAATGTTTTCCCTTTCGCCATGTACTCTGCACTCGTCATTTGTCAAATGGGGGTAATGTCTACCTTAGTGCACTGTTTTGAAGATTGCAATTAGCTAATGGATTTGAAAGTACTGTATCAAGTTAAAAATGTTCTATAAAGGCAAGGCATTTAACATATTCTTCAAGGGTCTGTGCTGCTCTAATTTGATGTTGGAAGGAGAGTTTCCTTGGCACCCTGCTGGGCCCAGATCAGTGGCAATTCCCAGACTCCCACATCACTCCGTGTGGTTAGCCAGGTAATATGAAATTACATATGCCTCAACCCAAGGCCTGGGACCCCTATGGCTATAGGCAAGTTTACTATTTCTATTTTGTTTTCTCTTAATTTCAGAGCATCTGCTGATATAGTTCTTATTCTTGAAAAAAAGTGAAATACGAAATCATATGATTAAATAGAAAGTCATCTTTTATCCTGAACAAACTGTTCCTATTTCTCTTCCCTTTTACCACTTTCTTTCAAAATAATATCTCTTTCAAATAATCAAACCTATGAAAATGATCATAGTCTAGGATGGAATGCCCAGGTTCAATAATCACAAAGCATTTGTTAAGATACTTTTAGCAGGAAGTTACATAAATGAAATCAAACAACAGTAAGAACAACAAACCTCAAACAAACAAAAACAAAAACCCTGACTCAAACATGTTATTATATGTTGAGTAGCTCACCAATGTCCCTGAGGACCTAAGTCTGTTTTATCTCCCTGCTCTGCTGTCCTCACTCTGGCTTCCTGTGGAGGCTGGTATTAAAGAAAAGCAGTGCTGGACAGCAGTAAAAAAGCAGTTTTGAAACAGATACTATTGCAATAGGGGAAAAGAAAGCTCAGTCTAGAACTGGGTTCAATTTTGAACATAACAAGGAAAAATGAGAATTTATAGCCAAGGAGCAGGGTTGGTGGGGAAGAGTCGGTAAAAAAATTTACTAGACAGAAGAATAATTCCTTGCTAACCGACCTATTAGGATTCTGCTGAAAGCAGGTTAAAGTGATCAGATATTATCCGGGAGATGAGAAATTTGGTCAGATATGGAGGGTGATAACATATGGAGTATGGGGAATTCCAGTTAAACCAACTTAGGAGAATTCTTACTTAAACTGGTCTCTATAAATATGGTGATGGAAGGCCAAAGTCTGGCCTGGTCTAGCAGGAGGCTCAGAAGAGCCTGCTTAATGTTTGTTTAGTCAGGGAAAGAATCTTTGTTACTGGTTTTCCTTATATTCACAAGATGGCTTCAACAACTCCAAGCTTCTTATCCAGAACTAGTAGTCTTCAGGGCAATGTGAGAAAGTGGTCTTCTTCTTTCTTCTTTCTTTTTTCTTCTTTCTTCTTTCTTCTTTCTTTTCTTCTTTCTTCTTTCTTCTTCTCCTTCTTTTTTCTTTCTTCCTTCTCCTCCTCCTCCTCCTCCTCCTCCTCCTCCTCCTCCTCCTCCTCCTTCTTCTTCTTCTTCTTCTTCTTCTTCTTCTTCTTCTTCTTCTTCTTCTTCTTCTTCTTCTTCTTCTTCTTCTTCTTCTCTTCTTTCTTCTCCTCCTCCTCCTCCTCCTTCTAATAAAGATTTTATTTATTTATTCATGAGAGATACAGAGACATAGGCAGAGGGAGAAGCAGGCTCCCTATAGGGAGCCTGATATAGGACTTGATCCCAAACCCTGGGATCACACCTGAGCCAAAAGATTCTCAACTGCTGAGCCACCGAGGCATCCTGAAAGTGTTTCTTTCTTAAGAGTCTTTTTTAAGTATGAGGAAAGCTTTTCTAGAAGTTTCCATCCCACTTATTCATATCTCAACAGATGGATTGGATCTTTTGCCTATTCCAAATTAATAATGAAAATAAGAATTGGATTACCATGATTGACTTGGACACATTATCATGCTAAGTCAACCACAGGGATTACCAGCAGAGGCATGCTTCTTTTCTAGCTTTAAGTTAGAAGTCCTGTAACTTTTCTATACTGAATTCAAAGTTCTCTTTTGATTATTACTAGGTTTAGTAAACCTCTGCAGTTACATACTTGATGATAATATAATTTAGATAAAACATATTGGGAATTGGCTCCTGTTCTCCCCAGAGCCCCCATTCTCAACTTGAATGGGCTAAGTTCTTATCTTCTGGGGAGGGAGGAAGGATGCAAAGTGTAGGGATGGGCAAGACTGGGTGGAAATATCCAGGAAGTTCTTTTTGGGAAGCGGAGACAAAAGTTCCCATGTTCTCAGTAGTCTTTCTACCTAAATCTCCTTAGATAAGGTGGATGAAATGGGTACCAACAATTAGGGTATTCCTGAAATCACTGCCACTCTTCTCTCAATTCGAGATGGCAAGAGTTCAAAATGGTCTCCGCTGAAATTTAAAGTGGAGTAGAAAACCTTGAGTTGGTGACAGAGTATAGGTAGAACCAGTTGGATTTTGAAGACGTCGCCAGATTTCTAGGAACTTCTGATTGGCTAGGCAGGCAGTAGCCACTCAGAGTCATTGCAATGATCTCACAGTCATGCAAAATGTGTGTTACATGATTATTTTTTTTTTAGGTTTCACTTATTACATGTTTTACTGTGTTTGGTTTCAAGTCATCATATTGGTAATGTGGTATAGTGGAAAGAAAACTGCTGAAGCATATTGTTTCTCTTACCCTGGGGACATTATTGATTCTTCCTGTACGTTTCAGAAATTCTGAATCAGGTGAAAAAGGAAGCAGTAGGGCAGAAGAAAAAGAACAAGAACAAATCACAAAAGTACAGAGGCTATGGGATATTGTTTCAGAGAGATAATCACAGAGAAAGAAAACTCTCTTTTAGACATTCTTTCCAAATAATCATAATTAGTTAAGAAAGAAATCTTAACTGACCATGGCAAAAATTTTAAAGCAAGAAAAATTTCTACCAAGTGATAAAAAGCTGTTTAGGTATGGACACGAATAAATTAGCTTGTATAAGCAGTTAAACAGAAAATAAACTTGGTAATAAAGTGCCATCATTGGTTGATTTATAACCAAATGTTCTTAATTTTCTCCATATTTATTTTCAATCTTGATGAAATATGTGATTTTTGCACTGTTGCAGAATAAATGGAACAGAACTTGCGGTACATAATTTTTGTAGCTGATTTCATGTGTGTGTGTTTTTAGAGTTTTAAACACAATTCTTTTAAAAGTAACTTCATTGGTAACCTATGCCATAAACTTCACCCATTGTAAGGGGACAATTCAATAACTTTTAGCAAATTTATAGAATTCAGGGTAAATTTTACTGTAACTCAGTTCTAGAACATTTTTACCTGTTAAAAGTTTCCTCAATGTCCTTTGCAGTCAGCCCCTCCCCTCCATTGTAGCCATTTATCTGCTTTCTGTAAATCTGTCTTCTGGAAACTTCATATGAATGAAACCATGTCATATGTAGTCTTTTATGTTTGGGTTCTTTCACTTAGCATACTGTTTTGGGGGTTCATCCAAGTTGTAGTATGTATCAGGAATTTATCCTTCTTTATTGTTCAGTAGTATTTCATTGTATGAATTTACTTACCACATTTGGTTTTACCATTTACCATTTAATGAACATTTGTATTGTTTCCACTGTTTGGTTTTCATGAATAATGCTGCTATGAAACTTGTACAGAAACTTGTACGTTTCTGTGGACATATGCTTTCATTTTATTTGGATGTATTCTAGGAATGGCATTGGTAGGTAGGTCATTGGTTTAACCTTTTAAGAAACTGTTAAACTGTTTTCCAAATGGCTGTATACCATTTCACATTCTTACCAGCAATGTATGGGGGTTCTAATTTCTCAATATCCTTGCCAACATAATCTATTGTCACATTTTTTGCTTAAAGTCATTTCAATGTGTAGATATGGTATTTTACTATTGTTTTACCTTGTATTTTCATAATGATTAAGGACATTGAAAATGTTTTTATTTACTTATTAGCCAGTTGTATATTTTCTTTGGTAAAATGTTTATTCAAATCTTTTGACTACTTTTAATTGGGTTATTTTACTTCTTATTAAGTTGTAAAAGTTCTTTATGTATCTTATATATCTTTTAAGACATATGATCTCATATACTTTCTCCCAGTCTTTTCATTTTTTTATTGGTAACTTTTGAAAGCTGGTTTTTAATTTTGATGAAGTCCAATCTGTCATTTTTTCCTTTAAATATCATGCTTTTTAATATCATATCAAGAAATCTTTCTCTAATCCAAGTTTTTCTCCTTTATTTTCTTCTGGAAGTTTAATAAATTTAGTTCTTACAATTATGTCTATGATTTTTTTAAAGTAACATCTGTGCCAACATAGGACTCAAACTCATGACCCCAAGATCAAGAGTCACATGTTTCACTGACTGAGCTAGCCAGGTACCCCTCTATGATTTGTTTTGAGCTAATTTTTGTGTAAGGTCTAATGTAAGAATCTAAATTAATTTTGTTGTAGATGTGTACCCACTTGTCCCAGAAAAGTATATGTGTTAAAAAACCCATCATGTTCCAACTAAATCAGTTGACTGTACTATGAAGGGTTTATATATACACCTATCTTTACATGTATCACACTGTCTTCATTATTGTTTTATGGTAAGGTTTAAATTGTATAGTATAACTTCTCCAAATTTGTTGTTTTAAAAAAATGTTTTGGCTATTCTAGGTCCTTTGCATTTCCCTACATATTTCAGGATCAGCCTATTTCTACAAAATCATGCCTGGGATTTTGATTGGGATTGCATTGAATCTGAAGATCAATTTAGGAAGAATTGCCATTTTAACGGCCCATGAACATGGACTATAACTTCATTTATTTAGATCTTTAATTTCTCTCACTTATCACTTATTTATTTATTTATTTATTTAAAAATATTTTATTTATTTATTTGTGAGAGACACAGAGAGAGAGAGGCAGAGACATGGGAGGAGGGAGAAACAGGCTCCATGCAGGGAGCCTGATGTAGGACTTTTTTTTTTTTTTTTTTTTTACTTTAAAAATAGTTAACCTTTATTGGGAACTTACATGTGCCAGATGCTAGGCTTCACATTTTGCATATGTTGTCTCCTGTGTTCCTCACATTGACCCTTTGAAGATATACAGATAGTGTTTCCAGGCATGACGACGTGTGACACAGTCATAGTGATATAGTGACCTGTACTTGGAAGGGCCCTAACTTTGGGTTAATGCTTTGCCAGTGCCATCTTGAAATTCTTAATAATTTTGGACAAAGGGCACTCCATTTCCACCTTGCACTACACCCTACAAATTATGTGGCTAGAGTGTCTGCACTGTTAGTTCCAAAAACTGGGGTCTATGGAGGAGAGTCACTTGCCCTAGTCACATAGCTCTTAAGCAGAAGAGTCAAGACCCCAGCCTAATTCTTTGGGATGCTGATTCCTGTCCTAACTCCTGTGCTGGTCTCTTTACCTTCTATTTTCTTTTTTTTTTTTCAAACAGTTTTTTTTTTTTCATTTTTTTTTTATTGGTGTTCAATTTACTAACATACAGAATAACACCCAGTGCCCGTCACCCATTCACTCCCACCCCCCGCCCTCCTCCCCTTCTACCACCCCTAGTTCGTTTCCCAGAGTTAGCAGTCTTTACGTTCTGTCTCCCTTTCTGATATTTCCCACACATTTCTTCTCCCTTCCCTTATTTTCCCTTTCACTATTATTTATATTCCCCAAATGAATGAGAACATATAATGTTTGTCCTTCTCCGACTGACTTACTTCACTCAGCATAATACCCTCCAGTTCCATCCACGTTGAAGCAAATGGTGGGTATTTGTCATTTCTAATAGCTGAGTAATATTCCATTGTATACATAAACCACATCTTCTTTATCCATTCATCTTTCGTTGGACACCGAGGCTCCTTCCACAGTTTGGCTATAGTGGCCATTGCTGCTAGAAACATCGGGGTGCAGGTGTCCCGGCGTTTCATTGCATTTGTATCTTTGGGGTAAATCCCCAACAGTGCAATTGCTGGGTCGTAGGGCAGGTATATTTTTAACTGTTTGAGGAACCTCCACACAGTTTTCCAGAGTGGCTGCACCAGTTCACATTCCCACCAACAGTGTAAGAGGGTTCCCTTTTCTCCGCATCCTCTCCAACATTTGTTGTTTCCTGCCTTGTTAATTTTCCCCATTCTCACTGGTGTGAGGTGGTATCTCATTGTAGTTTTGATTTGTATTTCCCTGATGGCAAGTGATGCAGAGCATTTTCTCATATGCATGTTGGCCATGTCTATGTCTTCCTCTGTGAGATTTCTGTTCATGTCTTTTGCCCATTTCATGATTGGATTGTTTGTTTCTTTGGTGTTGAGTTTAATAAGTTCTTTATAGATCTTGGAAACTAGCCCTTTATCTGATATGCCATTTGCAAATATCTTCTCCCATTCTGTAGGTTGTCTTTTAGTTTTGTTGACTGTATCCTTTGCTGTGCAAAAGCTTCTTATCTTGATGAAGTCCCAATAGTTCATTTTTGCTTTTGTTTCTTTTGCCTTCGTGGATGTATCTTGCAAGAAGTTACTATGGCCGAGTTCAAAAAGGGTGTTGCCTGTGTTCTTCTCTAGGATTTTGATGGAATCTTGTCTCACATTTAGATCTTTCATCCATTTTGAGTTTATCTTTGTGTATGGTGAAAGAGAGTGGTCTAGTTTCATTCTTCTGCATGTGGATGTCCAATTTTCCCAGCACCATTTATTGAAGAGACTGTCTTTCTTCCAATGGATAGTCTTTCCTCCTTTATCGAATATTAGTTGCCCATAAAGTTCAGGGTCCACTTCTGGATTCTCTATTCTGTTCCACTGATCTATGTGTCTGTTTTTGTGCCAGTACCACACTGTCTTGATGACCACAGCTTTGTAGTACAACCTGAAATCTGGCATTGTGATGCCCCCAGATATGGTTTTCTTTTTTAAAATTCCCCTGGCTATTCGGGGTCTTTTCTGATTCCACACAAATCTTAAAATAATTTGTTCTAACTCTCTGAAGAAAGTCCATGGTATTTTGATAGGGATTGCATTAAACGTGTATATTGCCCTGGGTAACATTGACATTTTCACAATATTAATTCTGCCAATCCATGAGCATGGAATATTTTTCCATCTCTTTGTGTCTTCCTCAATTTCTTTCAGAAGTGTTCTATAGTTTTGAGGGTATAGATCCTTTACATCTTTGGTGAGGTTTATTCCTAGGTATCTTATGCTTTTGGGTGCAATTGTAAATGGGATTGACTCCTTAATTTCTCTTTCTTCAGTCTCATTGTTAGTGTATAGAAATGCCACTGACTTCTGGGCATTGATTTTGTATCCTGCCACGCTACCGAATTGCTGTATGAGTTCTAGCAATCTTGGGGTGGAGACTTTTGGGTTTTCTATGTAGAGTATCATGTCATCGGCGAAGAGAGAGAGTTTGACTTCTTCTTTGCCAATTTGAATGCCTTTAATGTCTTTTTGTTGTCTGATTGCTGAGGCTAGGACTTCCAGTACTATGTTGAATAGCAGTGGTGAGAGTGGACATCCCTGTCTTGTTCCTGATCTTAGGGGAAAGGCTCCCAGTGCTTCCCCATTGAGAATGATATTTGCTGTGGGCTTTTCATAGATGGCTTTTAAGATGTCGAGGAATGTTCCCTCTATCCCTATACTCTGAAGAGTTTTAATCAGGAATGGATGCTGTATTTTGTCAAATGCTTTCTCTGCATCCAATGAGAGGATCATATGGTTCTTGGTTTTTCTCTTGCTGATATGATGAATCACATTGATTGTTTTACGGGTGTTGAACCAGCCTTGTGTCCCAGGGATAAATCCTACTTGGTCATGGTGAATAATTTTCTTAATGTACTATTGGATCCTATTGGCCAGTATCTTGTTGAGAATTTTTGCATCCATGTTCATCAGGGATATTGGTCTGTAATTCTCCTTTTTGGCGGGGTCTTTGTCTGGCTTTGGAATTAAGGTGATGCTGGCTTCATAGAACGAATTTGGAAGTACTCCATCTCTTTCTATCTTTCCAAACAGCTTTAGGAGAATAGGTATGATTTCTTCTTTAAACGTTTGATAAAATTCTCCTGGGAAGCCATCTGGCCCTGGACTCTTGTGTCTTGGGAGGTTTTTGATGACTGCTTCCATTTCCTCCCTGGTTATTGGCCTGTTCAGGTTTTCTATTTCTTCCTGTTCCAGTTTTGGTAGTTTGTGGCTTTCCAGGAATGCGTCCATTTCTTCTAGATTGCCTAATTTATTGGCGTATAGCTGTTCATAATATGTTTTTAAAATCGTTTGTATTTCCTTGGTGTTGGTAGTGATCTCTCCTTTCTCATTCATGATTTTATTAATTTGAGTCTTCTCTCTCTTCTTTTTAATAAGGCTGGCTAATGGTTTATCTATCTTATTAATTCTTTCAAAGAACCAACTCCTGGTTCTGTTGATCTGTTCCACAGTTCTTCTGGTCTCGATTTCGTTGAGTTCTGCTCGAATCTTTATTAACTCCCTTCTTCTCTTGGGTGTAGGATCTATTTGCTGTTTTTTCTCTAGCTCCTTTATGTGTAAGGTTAACTTTTGTATTTGAGTTCTTTCCAGTTTTTGAATGGATGCTTGTATTGCGATGTATTTCCCCCTTAGGACTGCTTTTGCTGCATCCCAAAGATTTTGAACGGTTGTATCTTCATTCTCATTAGTTTCCATGAATCTTTTTAATTCTTCCTTAATTTCCTGGTTGACCCTTTTATCTTTTAGCAGGATGGTCCTTAACCTCCATGTGTTTGAGGTCCTCTAGGACTTGATCCCGGGATCCCAGGATCACACCGTGAGCAAAAGGCAGACTCTCAACCGCAGAGCCATTCAGACATCCCACAGTAATTTTTTTTTATAAATTTTAGTTAGTGAATATACAGTGCAATATTGGTTTCTGGAGTAGAATTCAGTAATTTATCACTTATATACAACATCCAGTGTTCATCAGAAGTACCCTCTTTAATACACATCACCCATCTAGCCCATCCCCCATCCATCTCCCTCCCTCAACCCTCAGTTTATTCTTTATCATCTCTTATGGTTTGTTTCCCTCTTTCCCTCCCCCCTTCCCATATGTTCATCTATTTTTTTTCTTAAATTCCACATATGAGTGAGGTCATCTGGTATTTGCCTTTCTCTGACTCATTTATTTCACTTAGCATAAAACAATCTAGCTCCATCCATGTTATTGCAAATAACAAGATTTCATATTTCTAGATGGCTGAGTAATATTTCCTTATATATATGTATATTATATTAATACATATATACTATTATATATGTGTATATATATACATATATATGTATATGTATATAATATTACACACACACTACATCTTCTTTAACCATTCATCACTCAATGGACATTTGGGCTCTCTATATAGTTTGGCTATTGTTGATAATGCCTCTCAGTAATGTTTTAAAGTTTTCAGAGTACAAGCCTGCCAGTTCTTTTGTTAAATTTATTCCTAAGTATTCATTTATTTATTTTTATTGATTTTATTGAGGATGAAATTGCTTCTTAATTTCCTTTTTGGATTTTTTTTCTAAGAAAACAATCAGCAGTAATGTAGTTAATTTTGTATATTCAGGGATGCCTGGGTGGCTCAGTGGTTAAGTGTCTGCCTTCACCCCAGGGCATGATCCTGGAGTCCTGGGATTGAGTCCCACATCCAGCTCCTGTGCGGAACCTGCTCCTCTCTCTGCCTATGTCTCTGCCTCTGCGTGTGTGTCTCTCATGAATAAATAAAATCTTAAAAAAATTTTTGTATATTGATCTTATATATTGTGACCTTGTTAAATTTATATATTAGTTCTAATGAATCTTTCTTTTTTCTTTTCTTTCTTTTAGATACCTAGGCTCATGCTATCTGTGAATAAAGACAGTTTTACTTTATTTTCTATCTGTATTCCTTTAATTGCTTTTTCTTGCATTACTGTACTGGATACAGCCTATTGTATAATGTTGAATTGGAGTGATAAGAGAGAATATCTTGCCTAGTTCCTGATCTTGGGGGGAAAGTAATCCATCTTTTACCATTAACTATGATGTTAGCTGCAAATTTCTCATAGATGCACTTTGAGTAAGTTACTTTCTATTCCTAACTTGAGAGTTTTTATTGTAAATAGGTGTTGTCAAATACTTTTCTGGTACCTATTGAGATAATAATGTGCTTTTGCCTTTTATTTTATTAATATTATATATTCAGCAATTGATTTCTGGATATTAAACCAACCTTGCTTTTCTGGGATAAAACCCATTTGTTTATGGTATGTCATCTTTTTTACATGTTGTTAGATTTGGTTTGCTAATATCTTGATGATGACTTTTGCATCAGTGTTTATAAGGGATGTTAGTCTATAGTTTTCTTTCTTTGGATGTCAGTGAAACTCTTTTTTTTTTTTTTTTTTTTTTTTTAACCACTAGCCCTGCCCTGGTAGAACTACCTCACCGGCAGAATTGGGAATGGTGAAGAAGATAAAAGAAGCCTTAGGCAAGAATACTACTGTCTCCCATGGTACTTAAAAAGTTCAGTATTTTCTTTTTTTCTGAATGTATACTTCTCTTTTATTTAATCAATTTCCAGAGCTTGAAATGATTGTTTCTGACAGTGTTGTCCAGTTTAATAGTTGCTCTGGGGGAGAGGATTTGTTGTCCTCTTCACTCCTCTGTATCTGGAATTCCATTATGTGTTTTAGTTGGATTTGGCATGTTTTGAACAATAATGGATAGTGTATATAAGACTGTAATAAGATGTTAAGGAGGCAAATGCCTCTTATTTTCTGACTTATGTTACTGAGGAATATGTAATCAACAACTTCTGAAGTCTCTACTGCATTGGATAAGAGGGCTTTTATGTCTCATTCTTTTTTTTTTTTTTTAACAGCTGCTTTAGTTTTAAAACTTATTCCTTGAACATATCCCTAGAAATCTAAGATAGATATAAAACCCTTCTTATGAACAATAACATTTCTTCACAAGGATTTAAAAAAATCACTTTCAAGATCTTGCCTCTAAGATTAGCTAGCCTTAGGGTTTATAAGTATCCTTCCCTGTGACCAGGATCAACGGATGAGATGAATACTTTGTTGGAAGGAAAACTTTACAAACTTAGGTCCTAGTGTTTGGGGCCTGTGAATTAATTGACAAAAGACAGATTAACTGGAGAAAAGTTTATTATACATGTGAAGAGAGTAGCTCCTTGAATAGTTAGGATTAAATGTTTATATGGCAGCTTAATGGGGGGGTGGAAAGCTAGGGCTTCAAATGCTGGAAGGTCCTGAAGATATTTGTTTACACAAGTCCAAGGTCAGGTTTCTCCCTGACTGGAGACCTCCCAGGGGTAGCAAGGCAATTTGTGGTGGCTGACTCTTGTAAAGCTCTACAAAGCCTTTTTTTTTTTTTTCTAAAGTTAGATAAGATTTTTCCTTTTGCATATACTATAGCTCAGAAGTTTTCACTTTGATATTATTTTGGTTTTTTTTTTTTTTTGGTTCCTTCAATCCACTTTTTGGTTTTACTCAGTTGTTCTTTTCAACAACTAAGAAATAGCAGGTGGTAGAATCCGAACAGTGGCTAATGTGGGAAAAAAAGATTAGAGAAACATATGTTTGAATTTAGAACCTATGTAAGGTGGGTTCTTGTTATAATTTACTATACTTCATTTCTGTTTGATTATACCTTCTCTAAATACCCTGGAAGTCCTCAGAGGTCATGATAAGGAATTTGGATTTTATTTGATAACACTATAGAGTCAAATGTTTTTATCAAGGAAGGGACATGTTAAGAGTTATTCTTTAGGAAGGTAATTCTTAGAGTAATAATGTGTGAGAGGGCACAGAAAAGATTGGAGATAAGAAGGCCAACTAAAAGTTATCAACAATAATCCAAGTCAGATGGTTCTTGCATTTTAGCATACATCAGAATGACCTAGAGGTCTTGTTAAAAAATGGATTGCTGGCCTCACTACAAGAGTTTCAGATTAAATAGATCTGGGGCCTGAAAATTTTTATTTGTAGTAAGTTTTCAGGTGATTCTGATGCTGTTGGTTCATTTAAAGACCAACTGGTCCAGGCACAGGAAATAAGCACTTGAACTAAAATGGTAGTAATAGGATGAAAAGTCATCAAAATGGAAGTATCTGCATGCCCTGGTAATTAATAGGATATGGAGAATGAAGCTGGTAGTCCAAGATGATAGAATTCAGACTTCAATGTTTGGTGGTCCTACTAATGGAAGTGGTCATAGAAGATTATTTGGAGGGGTAGGTTGATGATGAGTTTATCTTGGACATAACTGAATTTGCTATAAAGACACTTAGATGAAGATTCTCAGTAACCATTTGGAGACAAGACTTCTTATCTGTGAGAGGTTGGGGTCAGAAATGGAAGTTTTGAAGTTATCACAATAGAAGTGAACTTGAGGCCGTGGGAGTAGTTGAGGCTATAGTGGGACTCAAAGTCTCAAGCCAAGAACAGAATTGTGGAGATTCTTACCTTCTGGAAGTGGGAGAAACAGGAAACAGAAGTGGCCAGGAGAGTGCAGTGTTACAGTGTGGAAAGGAACAAGAAAGCATCAACAACAACCCAATAGGATCCAATTCTGCAGAAAAAGATGAGTCCCAGATTCTGAGATGAGGAGGTAATTGATGACCTTTAAGGGAGAAATTTCAGTGAAGTGGGAGGGCAGAGGCAAGTTTATAAAAGTTTAGGGAGTGAGTAAATGGTTACAAAGTGAAGACCATTTTTTTTTGAAGTTGAAACTACTGGGAAGTCAGGAAAAAAAAAAGCAATCCTGAAACCTCAATAGGACTTTAAACATTCCACTCCTGGACAAAGAGAAGTAATTACACACTTTTGGGGAGTTGGAAAAGCTAATATTTGGGAGTTTGTTGAAACCAGAGAAGAGTTGTGATTAGTAGCAAGGTGAGGGCCAATGAACAGTAAGGAAGGAATGGAGCAGTGGTTTAGTAACTACAAATTCCAGTGAGTACACAGGAAGAATGATGGGTAGAAAAAATAGAAAAGGTGGGGAAGAAAAGAGACCAAAATGTGTTACTGAAGGATGTATATTTTTAAGGATGTTTTAGCAGGGACATTACTATCCTTTCTGGTTACTTAATTGCCTGGTAACAAGAAAGATAGAATTTTTATACTGCCAGAATTTACTCTCATATATATATAGGATTCTTTCTTAATAACACCTGTCAACCTCAAAACAAGAGACACCTAACTCTGGGAAATGAACAAGGGGTAGTGGAAGGGGAGGTGGGCCGGGGGTTGGGGTGACTGGGTGATGGGCACTGAGGGAGGCACTTGGTGGAATGAGCACTGGGTGTTACGCTGTATGTTGGCAAATTGAACTCCAATAAAAAAAATTAAAAAAAAAATAACACCTGTCAACCTGAAAGAAAAACAGCTAGCTATTTGTACCAGCAAAATGGATTTATTTGGGAATAGCAAAGGAATTCCAATTCAGGATATGCAAACTCTGGCAAACCAAGGCAAGTCTGGAGATTAAAAGAGAGGAAGTTTACTTTATAGAGAAAAGGAGGAAATTGGAAGGGGCTGCTTTAAATGAAAGTCCATTAAAGGAAAGCAAGAGTTCAGGATGGTAATGGTTTCCCATTGGCAGAGTTGTGATATTTTTCTTATTGGCTGAGTTTATTGCTGGGCAAGGAGAAAGTCTTCCTTTCTCCTGTTGGAATAGTAGACTTTTTCCTTTTGGAAATGCAAGGTAGTCTCTTTGTTGTGGTCTGCAATTGACTTTAAGTGGTAGGATTGAGAGCTTCCTCTTGCTGTCCTGATTGTTTTATTTTTATTAAAACATTTTTTTAAAAAAGATTTATTTATTTATTTTGAAAGAGAGAGAGAGTGGGGGGGCAGGGGGAGGAGCAAAAGGAGAGGGAGAGAGATAATCTCGAGCAGACTTTCCACTGAGTGTGGAGCCCAAGTGGGGTGTGATCTCATGACCCTTGAAATCACGATCCAAGTTGAAATCAAGAGTTGGATGCTTAAAAAAAAAAAAAAAAAAAAAAAAGAGTTGGATGCTTAATCTACTGAGCCACCCAAGCACCCTCTGATTCCATTTTAAGTGAGTTTCCCTTTATTCAGTTTCACAGACCAAAAATTAATAGCACTCTCTCTCATCTTCAAGTGCAGTTCATTAGGAGTCTAAAGTGTGTAACTGAGATATTTTAGTTTCTTAGCCCTGTAAGAGTAGTAATATGAATGCCCCTTTGCAAGTGCCACTGCTATTTTGGTTGAAAGGGCTGTGGTTTAGGAACCAATGGGAATGGTGCGGATTACCCATATAACTCAGTTAAAGAAGAAGGCAACACAGTTCTTATAAAAATAAACTATACAGAAAAGCACTTTTGCCATTATTTGCACTCCCTTCCCCTTTTTTAGGTCATTTGAATAAGTAGTTAAAAACATATGTGGTTTCGCACAAGACCTTGTGATTCTTTTCTTTTTTTTTTTTCAGTCACAGAAATTTTTTTAGCTGAACTGTTTGCTTAGTGTACATTAAAGAACTGATGTTCACAGTATAGCTGATAGCTAGTGGAAATGAAATAATCTGTATTGACACATTTGGAAGTTTCACATCTTTTTCCACTTAACATGCTAACGTGATAATTGCCAGACTGATGATTTTTCCAGTGACACATCTCCCTTTGTCAATATTTAGACCTGTGTATAGAAAGCTTATCTAACACACCTGGCTAATTTTCACTTCATTTAAAAATAAATGGAACATGTTTAGCTTACAGGGTTAGAACAAAAAGAAAGAGGTTTCATAAATAATATTCTTAAAACATGTTTTTGATAAGAAAATAAATTTAAAAAGTTATTTTTTTACTAACTGTATTTGATATGATTTAAAAATCTTAACTGGAATATGTATTAAGATCATCTTATGGATTTTGAGGCTTTTTTTTTTTTCTACAGAAAAATTCTTTGGGAACTCAAAAAAATCACTTGCAATGTTCAGAGTAACCTCTGATTTGGATTTTGCAAGTTTGAAAGGCCCTTCTAGAGTCTGGTCAATTTGTTATTGTTTTGTAATGCTCCACTTGTAATCATTCACCAGTGCATCATGATGTCCATCATGTAGTGGAATCTTAGTCTTAATTTAGTGTCTTGGAAGATTAAAACTTAATGTAGGGAAGCTTTTCTAGGATAAACTCAAGGTGACCCATCTTCTCTAACACTTCTGGTGAGTCACTTAAGAAGAAAACGGCATAAAAGGAATTTAACTCAAAGTACATTGTTTCCTGACTGGGTGGGTGGTCCATGTTTTACTCCATTTTTCCTTTGGTTTGGAAAGCAGGAGTTTCAGTTTAGCATATGAATCCCTTTGGTAGCAACTGATACCCCAGGTCCCTGTCAGGCTGATAAAATGAAGGGTGCTAGGGACAGGAAATGCTTATTTCGAAAAGCTGAGGTGAATGGAGATTTTAAACTGCTTTCTGATTGGATTCTCATCGTCACGCTTTTAGAGGTTTTGATGTTCTTCTCACTCCCTCTTCTTCCCTTTTCATAAAACATAATTGCTGTTTAAAAATGTTAGTCTGGCTTTCTTTTGAAAGTAGAATTGCACTGACAGTAACTGGGTTAACTGTATTGCTAGATTTTTCTGGTTTCCAAAGAATGCTTCAAAAGTATGGAAATAAAGCTCTTTTTCTTTTTCTTTTTTATGGCTAACAACTTCCCAGCCTTCTAATTTGCTGTCCTGTTACATTGGAGTTCATTATCTTTGTATTACAGTTTAGTCATTCTGTTTGAGTTTCCATCCTTTCAT
This sequence comes from Canis lupus baileyi, assembly GCF_048164855.1. Taxonomy (NCBI): domain Eukaryota; kingdom Metazoa; phylum Chordata; class Mammalia; order Carnivora; family Canidae; genus Canis; species Canis lupus. The sequence goes on along the minus strand of NC_132846.1, from coordinate 11,289,890 downwards.
TCGTTCCTGAATTCTTGCTGAAAACGGCAATAAAAGTAACACAGCTGAGGCTTGCATACAAACTGAAGACATAATGAGAACAGTACTTTCATAGGAATTCTATCCTACATCATGGGTTTCATTACAAACATTTAGAATGAAAAGCATGCCTAAAGTATATTGAGATGTTTTTCCCTCTCTTCTCTTACCTTCCCTCCTTCCAAATTCAATTATACAATAAAGCACATAATTTTTTTTTATCATCACTTTCTTATAGAGGAAACAAGGTCACATACATAAAACCTCTGAAGATTTGGAATAATAACTCAATAAATCATTATATATGATGGTTTTTGTTGAGTCAAAAGCAATACACTGCAACGCCTATGTTTCAAGTTATGAAATAAAATTTGAATTTTAAGTTAAAGCTGAGCGGCTAGACTTGGCTAGTTGTTCTGGAAATTTAAGTAGAAAAATGACTATTAATTGGTATTTGCAAGCAGATGCAATAGCTAACTAAACATATCCCATAGGATGAAGACCATATAATAAAATGTCACTAGTTCTTTGATTCAAAATATGAGACAAGATTCTCTAAAATAGTGCCTGCCATTCTTTCTGTGACCTTATGGCAATGAAACCAGATAATTAAAAATGATGTATGGTTTAAAGGAATAGTTCTAATACCCCTGTTAGCTATGTGGGATTACATTTCTTAAGAGAAATAGAAGTCTCTGGCATTTCTAATTAAAAGACTTGGTTTTCTATTGACTATTTTGGCAAAATAAGGTTGGCAATAAAGCTACAAACGGGGACTGTCTAGACAGCTGATTTAAAAAAAAAAGATTTTATTTTTTTAAAGTAATATCTACATCTAATGTGAGCCTTGAAATCATAACCCTGAGATCAAGAGTCACACACTCCACTGCCTGAACCAGACAGGCACCACTAGAGTTGATTTTTTTTTAAGATTTTATTTATTTATTCATGACAGAGAGAGAGAGAGAGAGAGAGGCAGAGACACAGGCAGAGGGAGAAGCAGGCTCCATGCCAGGAGCCCGACGTGGGATTCGTTCCCGGAACTCCAGGATCACGCCCTGGGCCAAAGGCAGGCGCCAAACCGCTGAGCCACCCAGGGATCCCTAGAGTTGATTTTTGATTGGAACATCACAGGTCAGATAATTAGAGAACCAAAAATAAAAACAAGCATTTCTGGAAATGGGTAGTGAGTAAAAAGAATGGCATAATTTGAATGAAATAAATCACACGTCAAATACAGTGTTTCTCATACCCTTGTAAAATATAATAAGGTATTGTTTTTCTTAAGGAATTATCAATCTCTTTCTATAGGCACAACCATGTGGCGACCCAAATTATCGTTACAAAGTTTGGTGGGCAGAGGATCAAATAAATGGATTGAGGTTATTTAATGTTTAATGGAAAAGAAGACATCAGGAACCATCCTTCTTGGGGGGGAGGGTTAGTTTTATCAGTGGAATTAGAATACCTGAAGTTCCTTGATTATTATTCTTTCTGTTTTGGAAAAATAACTTGAAGAGCTGCTTTTGTCTGTTTGATCTTTCATTCTAGCCACCACCCCCCACCACCAATCCAAATGTTCATTGTTTAGATGAGTTGCATCATTTATTTTATTTTATTTTTTAATTTATTTTTTATTGGTGTTCAATTTACTAACATACAGAATAACCCCCAGTGCCCGTCACCCATTCACTCCCACCCCCCGCCCTCCTCCCCTTCCAACACCCCTAGTTCGTTTCCCAGAGTTAGCAGTCTTTACGTTCTGTCTCCCTTTCTGATATTTCCCACACATTTCTTCTCCCTTCCCTTATATTCCCTTTCACTATTATTTATATGAGTTGCATCATTTAATTGCTGTGTAGTATGGCTGTTCTGGTTCTCTCATTTCACTTTATATATTTATACTTTGGTCCAGTTCATGCTAATGTTATAGTTTAATCTTCTAATACTTTATGTATTACGGTATCACCAGAGGACCTTTAAATGCACATTTCTAGATCCCCAACAAATATATCTTTCTAGTGGACCAAGCGTGAGGCCCAGGGTGACTGCTGAAGAAGATACTAGAATAAGATTTCAAAAAACATTGCTAGAGATTATTTTCATATTTAATTTTTGAATACATAATAAATTTACATGGTTCGAAAGTAACTCCAATTCCACATCTATCTCATTTTACATCCCTCAAAAGGTGACTTTGGTCCACCAAAAAGCAGACACCAAAATAGGATGAGATGTACAGGTCTGTATATCTAGAAGGAGAGAGAAAGAAAGAGAATTGGATAGGAGGAACTTCAGACTATAGCATAGTTCCATGAAAGATAGACAAGGCCAGTGGAGGGGTTTCTTGTAAAAGGAGCCCCCTGCCTTGCTGGAATGGGCTTGCCTTAGTATCCCACTCTTATTGGCCATTGTCTGGAAAGTTGGCTTTGGCACAAAGATGGTGGTAGAGCTAGAGGGACTGCAGCCAAGGCCATATGTGAATTATGCTCCCTGCAGCAGCAGGTCTGAGTGACAAAGTTTATGGCTGCTACGCATTGATTATTAGTTTCCTGTATAAGCTCTCAAAGTTTTTTTTTTTTCACATATAAAGAAAATTCTATTTTTCCATCTTTTTACGCAGAAGTTAGTATTTTAAGCTTTTTTATTTATTTCACTTGCTTTTTTTTCATTTAAATCTTGGAGATCTTTATATCAGTACCTTCAGAGTATCCTAATTCTTTTTTTACAGTTGCCAAGTATTCTGCTGTATGGCTGTACCATGGGTTTTAACTTAATTTTTTTTAACCAGTCATCATTGATGGATATTTAACTTGTTTCTGTTCTAACTAATGTTTTAATTAAACTTGTACAGACATTATTTTTCACATATGCAAATGTGCAAAAATGCAAATTTACCTGTGGGATAAATTCCAGAAAAGAACTGCTAGGTCAAATGATATATATAAGTAATTGTGATGGATATTGTCAAAGTGTTCTCCATTGAGCATAAAGCCCATAAATAGAGTTATACTTATTTACTTTCCTGATGTATAGAGCACCTGTTTCTCAACAGCATTGAATTGAATGTGTTATCAAATGTCTGCATTTTTGTCAATGTGATAAATGAAAACGGTATCTCAGTGTAGTTTTATTTTGCCTTTATCATCTTATAAAGAATAAGTTTGAAGGGGTGCCTGGGTAGCTCAGTCCAGTTGAGCATCCTACTGGTGATTTCAGCTCAGGTCATGATCTCCTGGGTTGTGAGATCTAGCCCTGTGTTGGGCTTTGCACTCAGTGGGAATCCTGCTTGAGATTCTGTCTCTCACTCCCTCTGCCCTTTGCTTCTCACAGGCACATGCTCTCTTTCTCCAATAAATTAATAAATCTTAAAAAAAAGAGAATATGTTTGAAGACAGATATTTATACTTTGATTAATTAATTCAAATACTTTGACTATTTTTCTATTGAATTGTCTTTTTCTTATTGTCTTTCTTGTTCTTTTTCTTTATGTGACTTAAAAAATATATATAATTAGCCCATTATCTATGGTATTAGATGTGAATATTTTCAAAGTTTCTTGGTTGTAGTTTTACTTTGTTTACTTAGTGTTTTACATGTGGGAGGAAAATACATATACACATAGTATACATACATTTAAAAAGTTTTAAGTTTAGCATTTATTTGGAAGAGTGGCTTCTGGATTTTTTTAGTCATAGTTAGAAAGGTCTTCCTTACTTCAAGGATGTAAGGATATTCTCTCAGATTTTTTTTAAGATTTTTATTTATCCATCCATGAGAGACACAGAGAGAGGCAGAGACACAGGCAGAGGGAGAAGCAGGTTCCCTGTGGGGAGCCCGATGTGGGACTCGATCCCAGGACCCGGGGATCACAATCTGAGCCAAAGGAAGACATTCAACCACCCAGATGCCCCTCTCCTAGACTTTTATCTAGCATATATGTGATTTCATTTTTCAATTTTTATTTTTTAAATTCCTCCTATCCAATTCTCTTCTTTCTCTCTCCTTCTAGATATACAGACCTGTACATCTCATCCTATCTTGGTGTCAGCTTCTTGGTGGACCAAAGTCACCTTTTGAGTGGTGTAAAATAAGATAGATGTGGAATTGGAATTACTTTTGAACCATGTAAATTTATTATGTATTCAAAAATTAAATATAAAAATAAATTTATTTATTTGACAGAATGAGAGAGAGAGAGAGAGAGAGAAAGAGAATGCACAAGTAGTAGGAGCGGCAGGCAGAGGTAGAGGGAGAAGTAGGCTTTCTGCTCAGGGATGCAGGGCTTGATCTCAGGATCCAAGGATCATGACTTGAGCCAAAAGCAAATGTCTAAATGACTGACCACCCACACGCCCCATGATTTCATTTTTTTACAGTAAAAATTTGAAGTCATTTGGTTTAGTGTGAGACATGAATACAGCATAATATTCCCCTCAGATTTATCCCAATTCATTTAATGATCTTTTACCCACAGATTTAAGGTATCACCCTTGCTATATTTCAAATTATACTAAATTCTCTTATGTACCTGGGTATATTTCTATTAGTCACGTTCTTATATCTATTTATTCATGCTCTGGTATTATCTTTTAAATTATTGAGACTTTATAATATGTTTTAGTATTTGGTAAGACCAATCCTCATAGCTCTTTTTGTTTTTTAAAGATTTTATTAATTTATTTATGACAGAGAGACAGAGACAGAGACAGACAGAGGAAGAAGCAGGCTCCATGCAGGGAGCCGGATGTGGGACTTGATCCCAGGACTCCAGGATCACGTCCTGAGCCAAAGGCAGATACCCAACCACTGAGCCACCCAGGTGGCCCCCTCTTAGCTCTTTTATTGGTTTCCTGACTATTCTTATTTATTTTTTCAATAGAATTATTTGAGAAATCAAATAACGAATAAACAAAAACAAGAAAAAAATTGATGGTGCTTTGTTAGGATTCTGATAAATTTATTTATTTATTTTTTATATATAGATTTTATTTATTTATTCATGAGAGAGAGAGAGAGAGAGAGAGATATCGAGAGAGGGGCAGAGACACAGGCAGAGGGAGAAGCAGGCTCCATTCAGGGAGCCTGACGTGGGACTCAATCCTGGATCTCCAGGATCAGGCCCTGGGCTGAAGGCAGCACTAAACTGCTGAGCCACCCGGGCTGCCCTGATTCTGATAAATTTATAAATTAACTTATGAATTAGAATAGACAACTTTAACACATTGAATCATTGTGTTAATGAACATGATATAGTTTTCTTTTATGTTCTAGCTGATAATCTTATTTCTCTCTTTTCTGAGCTCTTGAGACATTTCATTATAGTTCCAAAATACTAAAAATGATAACTGATCATTGACATGTTAAAATATAATTTTCAAAAAGGCTAAATCATGACTCTTAAGGATATAGGAAATGAAAACATGTCAGAGATTTTATTCATCTTGAGGTGCCTGGCTGCCTCAGTTGTTAGAGAATGTGACTTTTGATCTTAGGGTCATGAGTTTGAGTCCCACATTGGGCGCAGGAATTACTTTAAAAAAATTAAAAGAAAAAAGATCTTATTCATCTCATAAGCTAAGAAGGGAACCAGTAAGAACTTGCATAAGTCCAAAGAGCTTTGAGAAGCTAGGTACCTAGAAGAAATTTAATGGATTGCCAGGTTAGATACAAAGTTAATTATTGTTCAATTAATTATTGATCATGAAACTTTGTGGTCACCTGTTCCACTGGACAGAAGTTATTTGCATATTTCCTGAACAAAATACCCACAAATTAACCTCTGCTCCTATAGAAGTAGAAAATAATCCAAGCAATATAAAGCCAAGCCTAGCTTTGCACTTAAAGAACTCTTAGGCTATTTCCAAATTCTAGATAATTTTTTTATGACAAACATTAAATAAAATTGTGGGAATTTTTTAATTAAAAATTCATTTAGTTGGTTTTATTATTGTTGTTGTTGTTGTTTTGCAGTCAGCATGGGCAGTCCCTTCTCTTTGATGATTCATTTTCTTACAATGAAATCCTAGTGATACTTCTGGATAAAGAAATTAAAAAATACATTGCCTCTATTCAACAAATATAGAAAAAAAACAGAGCTGGGTAAAGGGCATCAGAGATGTGAGAAGTGTTGCTAGTTGCAATCTTAAACAGGATGGTTAGGGTAGGTTTCAATTAGATGGTGACATTTGAGCATAATCTTGAAAGGATATAAGGTAGTCAGCCCTGCTGAGGTAGGAACATTTTTGGCAGAAGACACAGCAGTACCAAAGTCCATTGAGGGAGTTTGCCAGGCCTGTTTGAAGAACATCAAAGAGACCAATGTGATTGGAATGAAGTTACTAAGGAGATCGGGGCCATATTACTTAGGGTCTTGCAATCTGTGCTAGAATTTTGTATTTTATTTAGAGTGAGATGAGCAAATGAGTAACATGATCTGACATATTTGAAAAATATTTGAAAGTATGCTTTTGGCTATAGTTGTGAAAACAGACTTAGGGAGAGAATTCAAAAGTGGCAACAGGGAAACCTGTTGAAAGGTTATTGATATAATTCAGGAAAGACATTTTGGTGGCTTGGACCATGGTATTAATAGTAGAGAAGGTAAGAAAAAGTTGGATTCTGGATATTTCTTGAAGATTTTACTAAACAGTTTTCTGGCAGATTGGATGTGGTGGGTGAAAGAAAGGAGTAAGTATGATTGACAGATTTTTGGTGTGGGCCACTAGAAGGATGGAGTTGTCATCAAGTGGGATGGAAAAGGCTGTGGGTAGAACAGGTTTGGTGGGAAAAAAATCAGGATTTCAGTTTTTGGGAGCTGTAGTCTTTCAGATGAGTATTAGACCTTTATGTAGAGTTCTTAAATAGATATTTGGATCTATGAGTTCTAAGTTTGGGAATGAGGGCTGTGTTGAAGATCTAAATTTGAGAGTTGTTAGACCACAGATGAAATTTTTTTTAAAAAAGATTTTGTTTATTTGAGACAGACAGAGAGAGAGTGAGAAAGCATGAGCAGGGGGAGAGGCAGAGGCAGAGGCAGAGGGAGAAACAGACTCCCTGCTGAGCAGGGATCCCAATGTGGGGTTTGATCCTGGGACCTGGGATCATGACCTGAGCCAAAGGCAGATCCTTAACCAACTGAGCCACCTGGACACCCCTACAGATATGATCTAAAGCCAAGAGACTGGATGAAAAATTAGAGGTAGAGAACTAAGGATTGAGACTTGGGGTCCTCCAACATTTTAAGAAATGACCAAGCAGGGATCCCTGGGTGGCGCAGCGGTTTGGCGCCTGCCTTTGGCCCAGGGCACGATCCTGGAGACCCGGGATCGAATCCCACGTTGGGCTCCCGGTGCATGGAGCCTGCTTCTCCCTCTGCCTGTGTCTCTGCCTCTCTCTCTCTCTCTCTCTGTGACTATCATAAAATAAATTAAAAAAAAAAAAAAAAAAAAAAAGAAATGACCAAGCAACTTGTGTTTGGTAGTATCAACTGAGGTTTGATCTCAGTATCAATAGCAAAAACATAGCTGAGATTTTTTAAACCACCTATTATTGACTAAAAGTTAAATCAAGCGTATGCTGACTCAAATCCTTCTGTAATCTCAAAAAGTAAAATTGTAAATAAACAATCAGTACAAGATTCTTTAAAAAATAAACACTATTTTGACATTTGGTAATGCCTAAAGAAGTTAATATCTCTTACAGAGAAACATATATTCTATTCTTAGTTTCATCTTACATCATGCTAAACTTCTTAGGCTCATCAGAGAAATATATTGGATATGTATTATGTACCTTGACCTTTGGAACTCATTGTCTAAATGTTTCACTAGTTCATCAAGATGCAATTGCAACATTACACAGTCTATGATATTTTATAGGCTTTGCAAAAAGAGCTGGTAGTTAACAAAAACTCTATTATTTGTACCATATAATTATACAGAGGGCGGGACTGTCTTTTTTTTTTTTTTTTTTTTTTTGGTATGTGTGGTCTATATACGGCTCTGATTTGGTCAGGTTGAGCAGTGTTTGAAGGAGAGCCAAGCATGTTCTGGAGATAGCAGGCACTCCCTGAAAACAGCTTAGCAATTAACATGGGAACTTTTCTTCTTCTAAAAGATCGGTCTTTTCTGAAGTCCATCAAGACATGCACAGTATGGCAGCTCTAAAGGGCCCTTACTTTCTTATGGGTTGGTGTAGCGTTTCCAACACTACAGTTTTACTTATTCCTTCTGTTCAGAAACATGACTTTAAAGTCTTAAATTGTCTTCTTTTGCTATCAACTGAAAAATCTGCATACTTTATTTTAAAAAAATTTAAAAGTCTTTTAAAACTTTATTTTGTAGAGATCACAGCTACATGATTAAGACAAATCAAAGAGATTAAAATTGGGAGAAAGCATTTTTACTCCGTATGGGTAAAATATATTCTATTTTACTTTGGAGGCTTCATCATTAACTTTATCATATTAAAATATATAATGATGGTCAACTATTGCACAGTCACACCTGTTCTGGGCATCTACCAAATGCAGTTGAGAGCTAAATTCCTTACTGGTTTGAACAATATAAGCTCAACTTCTATGGTTACTAACTATGCATCCATGTATCCCTTTATCCTGTGCTACCGACTGAATTGTATATGTTTCTGAATTCTTTAAAAAAATTTTTTAAAAAGATTTTTATTTATTTATTCATAAGAGACACAGAGACACAGGCAGAGGGAGAAACAGGCTCTATGCAGGGAGCCTGACCGGGACTCGATTCCGGGTCTCCAGGATCACACCCTGGGTGGTGCTAAACCGCTGAGCCACCCGGGCTGCCTGATTTTTCTGAATTCTTATATTGACACCCTAACCCCCAGTATGACTGCATCTGAAGATAGAGTCTAGATGGAGGTAAGTAAAGGTTAAATGAGGTCACAAGAGTGGGGCCCTCATACTATAGGACTGGTGTCCTTACAAGAAGAGGAAAACTCACCAGAGCTTGCTCTTTCCACGTTTGCAGAGAAGAGGCCATCTGAGGACAGAAAGAAGGTGGCCATTTACAGGCCAGGGAGAGAAGCCTTACCAGACACCAACCCTGACAGCATGTTGATCTTTTTTTTTTTTTTTTTTAAGATTTTTATTTATTTATTCATGAGAGACAGAGGGAGAGAGAGAGAGAGAGAGAGGCAGAGACACAGGCAGAGGGAGAAGCAGGCACCATGCAGGGAGCCCGACGTGGGACTCCATCTCAGGATCCTGGGATCATGTCCTGGGCCACAGGCAGATGCTCAACCACTGAGCCACCCAGGCGTCCTTAGCACGTTGAACTTCTAGTGTCCAGAACTGTGAGGAAATAGATTTATGTTGTTTAAGCTACCCAATCTGTGACTATCTTAGGGCAGCCTGAGTAGACTAATACATTCTGCTTCATTTTTCCTTGCAACACTTATTACCACATGACTTGTGAATGATGATATATATACTAGAATGTAAGCTAAGACTTTTTGATTTGTTACTGGGCCATTGCCTGGCATGTAGTAGGCATGCAATAAATATTTGTTGGATGACTGAATTAAATGTCTAGTGACAGGAGATCATATACAAAAAACCAAAACATCACATTTCTCAGCATATGGCATCTGAATATCATAATTACATTTACCATACAATCAATCTATCTTCTCTCCCCTCCCCCTTCCCCTTCTCTTCCCTCTTTTCCTCTCCTGTTTTCTCTCTCCTCTCTTCTCATCTCATTTCTCCCATGATATCATGTGCCCTTTGAAGGCAACTATCTTGTCTTTATTTGGATTCCCTAGGAGTAAATCCTGAGACAAGGAGTCTATATGTGGAAAATATACCTGCAGAGAAATAGGGAAGTGATTCAAGGAAGCAAAGGCATCCGATAAAGGCTATGGTATTAGGCCAGCTACCACTGTGGGCAACTTAATCCGGTGGTGAAACTCTGGAAAAGGGTAGAAAACACATGTTGCAAATTATCCCATCTGAGGGGTAAGGGAGCTGGGGTAAATATTCATCAACACCAGAGAGTCCTTGGCCTGCCACCACAGGCAGCATGGCTTTCCACAGTTCCGGGAAAAAGTCTCAGATACAGACGTGCTGGTGGTGGCAGCTAGGAGTCTGCCGGTGATTTGGGAGGATCCCAGGAACATGGGTGGGACCCTCGTGGCATCTGCTACAATCCTCATTCACCTGTCTGCATACCAACTGCTTAGCAGCACCCAAAAGCCCACTGACACAATATGAAACATCAAATCTTTCCTGCCCTTCAAACTATTGGGGGGAATACAGTTCTCTTATTTATCTCTGGTTGCAGAAAAATAGAACTTTGTCATCAAAAAACGATGGAAATGGACCTAAAACATTCCTATCCTCAATTCATTCAAAACTACTTCATTTTATGTTTTCATCCACATGTGCGAAATGTATCCCAATTATCTACAGATATTTATGAGATAGATGGGCTGTGCTGATCCTCAAGTTAATGGTGATGGGATCAAACTTTTGGGTTGCGTGGCCCTGGTTTGACCTTCTGTTTAGGCATTGATGTTTTCTCTAAAGCTCAGTACTGGCATTATTCCAACTCTGGGTGTTATTCAATATAAGGTTTTACAAAAAACTCCACCTCCTTTTATTTATTTTTTCTTGGATAAAGCTTTTAAAAAATGTTAATCTATAGATCCTCCTCCTCCATAATTACACTTGCCAGAGGAGTAGGAGCCAAACAATTAAATTCCCCATAGGTGTTGGGTGTAATAATTCCTCGTGAATCAGAAGATTAAGCATGGCGACAACAAATGGAACAAGATGGTCTAAGCTCTGTTTTTCCTGCAGAACAGCAAATAGTTGCAAATCAAAAAGCAGTTCTCCTTAATTACCACTGTATGAGGCAGTGGGCTAAAAGCAGGCTCATTTGGTAATGTTTTCTGTGTGGCTACAGTATGTACACACAGTGTAGGCCTTTATGCACTGTCTAATAGACAATATTATATACTAAAGTATTGCTGACATTCACTTTATGTGGAGATACAGCTGCTATGCCCAGGACACTGGCCTCCAAGCTGTGTGTGCTCCGAACTCAAGGAACAGTTTTACTTGCTCAAGCCAGGCAAGACTAGTTATACTTAAAACACTTTCTTCACGATTTACAACATGTCCTACTAGGTGAAGAAAGTCTGTGAGCAGGACCGGCTGCAGTCATAGGCTGTGATCTCAGGGAGGCCTGCAAGCTGTAGCTTGCAGCAAGCTTCACCAAGTTGACACATTTTCCTCTGTTTTTGCCCTTGAATCAATTACCCTGGGGATCTGGAAGCTTTTGGGTCATGAACCCTTATAGCAGGAATCAAAGAACTGACGTAGAAAAATGAAGAGCAGAACTGTAATGTTTTATCTCCTCTTTTTGCTCCCCAAATTAGACCTGCTTGTTTACTGAAATTGGTCAAACAGTTTAATTAGCATTCCATGTTTGTTATTTCTTTAATCAAGGTTTCAAACAGAACAAGGCAACAAGCCAGGCCAGTAATGAGTCTCCTCCACCTACTCTTAAGTTAAATACTTGCTGAGATTCCCATTCATTTCCCAGGGATGTCTCATCGCTGGTGTACTTTCACTTATCATCAGGGTTATTGGGCACTGCTTGTAAGTGCATACTAATTGGCAGTAGGCGATGCATATATTTATGTTAATTTATAGTTATATATAGGTACCCATAAAACATGCATCTTTTAAGTGAGAAGAGTTGAATGTTTTTCTGATGGAATTTGTGAGATTGTGAGGGCCATCAATGAGGAAAAATGAGTCACAGTATCTACTGACTCATGTTTGAAAGCCCATAAATTAACCTTCCTACTTTTATAAAATTCACTTAAGACATAATAAGCAAGGATATGAAAAAAATTCTCTGAAAAAGTGGTCAAGTATCTAATTACTTGAGTTCCCATAACAAGTTGAAATGCTTTAAAAGAAATGCTGAAGGTCAGGTCAGCTTGGCAAATGGATTTCATTTTGTTTCATCCAAAATACTGCCCTACTTTTAGCTTGCGAATGCAGATAACTTAGGCAGTGTTAAAGAAATTATGCAAATCTTAATTGCAAACAGTGTTCCTTTTGGTTTTTTTACATTTAGACTAACTGTAGTAATTATTTGAAAACCTTTTTGAATCTCACACTTAATAAAAGTAAATTTTATGCAAACAATAAGAGAATTTCAAAGCGGTCAGTGAGGGTGATGCTGGTTTGCCTTCAGAGGCGAGTAAAATGGAGAGTATATTTCTGATCTTCCTACTTTCAGTATCACCACATATTGAGGTCTTGGCAGCTCCACAACGAACAGCAAAGGGAGCAAAGATTAGTTCCTGCCAAGGTACTTGAGAGAGGCTGTGGAGGAGGAAGGGTCAGGGCCCAATGAGTGGCTTAGGCAGTTGGTCACTTTGGCTTCAGAGATATCCAGGGCAAAAGAGAAGAGAGGATTATAGAAACTGGAATTGGACATCTTGCAACCATATCCTACCTCTGCATCTTGTTGGCTATGTGACCTCGCCCCTCTTAACCTCGCTGTTCTCATCTGTATGAGGACAGTACTAGAACCTGTGTCATGTAATTGTTTGGAGGACTAGTATGTTAATACAAACAAAGCGAAGCCCTTGTAATGGTGCCTGGCACCAACTAAAGGCTACGGTGCCCATTATTATTACATGGGTTGTGACTTTTAAAATGTGAACTAATGAAAGTACCTAAACATGGCCCTAGTTGGAGCTACTTTCTGGGAGTGAGTAGTATCTATGACTAGTGAAATTATCTGTTAAGGGAAGGCTTCGTGAGACTTGGAAGGGGTGATAGTGTGTGGTTTCTGAGTCAGATGGATCTGGGCTTGGAGATGGGCTCTGCTACTCATTTGCTGTGTGACATTGGGTCAAGTTAATTAAACTCTGTAAGCCTCTATTGTCATCATGTGTAAAATAAAGAATATAATAAGGTCCACTTCAGAGATTCTCATGAAGGTTAAATGAAAGTATGCATAGAAAAACATTTAGCATTAGCCCCTGGCACAGTCTGTCAGATAACAGAGAATATTGTTTCTCAAACTCAGTACTATTAATACTGACAAAATTGACATTTTGGGTCAGGAAATTCTTTGTTGTGAGGCCTATAGAATGTTTAGTGACATCTCTAGCCTCTATCCATTAGATGCTGGTAGCATTCCCTGCTAGTTGTCTCAACCCAGAATACCTCTGGACATTGCCAAATGTCTCCTGGAGAGCAGGAGAGAATTTGCCAGTGGTTGAGGGAGAGGAAGTGTATTAAGAAATAGGAATATCCACATATGATCTTCCTCTTTGACAAAGCCAACTTGCTGTCAGTAAGAGAGGAAAGGGAAGGGGTGAAGTCAAAGGAAGCAATTATTGCAACCAATTGTCCTAAGTTCCTGGGGGGCTCTCTAGAGTTCTGTAGGTAAGGATGTTTTATAGCTCAGTTCCTCCCACTGACTTTCTTACCAATTGATGGGGATCTCCTGAGTCCTCTTCCCTTGGTCCTAGAGAACATCTCCCACTAGGGGAAGGCCTGTTGAATAAACCTGTGTTTTTCATCTCATCTAACGAAGCAAATTGCTAGAGTGAAGTCACAAACTTTAGTGTTAAATCCTTCTTGGAAGCAGGTAAGGAAATGGAGGCCATATCTTAAGTTTTCAGCCTAATTTTATTTGGATTTGCTTGCTCTTATTAATGCTGCTTTAGTCCAATTACTAATTTATAGCATGATAGGCTATGTTGGTTTTTCTAATTTAATCAAAGATAGAAAGATTTAAGGATTAAGATGGCAGAACATAGAATTAAATGGCTTTATTGATATATTCAACAAATATTCATCAAATGTTTACCATGTGCCAGGCACTTTTCAGGCTTGGGATATATCAGGGCTCAAAACAGGCAAAATTCCCCACCCTCCTGGAAACTAGCTAATCAACCTTTTAGGGCACTAATAGCCCTAAAGAACAAGGAAGTGTCTAAAGGCTAAAATACCTCAAACCCAATTGATTCCCTTTCCTTCTTCCATTCTGCTCTCAATTTTCTTTCTTTTCCAGGCTTCCTGCCCTTAATTTTCCATGCCATGGAACAGAAATGATAGATGAATTGAATATGACTTTTGTATATAATTCCCAATCTTCTTTTTGCTGGTTGGAAGCTCTCAAGATGAAAAAAGAATCATTCTATCTTGATCGAAAGAGATGTTTGCTTCCGGGTTAAGAGCCTGGTCATTAAGCTATAGGCTGCAGGGTGCTTGAATCTCTGTGATACGGAGTCACAGTTTCAAGGATTATAAAGACTCGTGAACTCTCCCCACTTTCCCACCTTCATTACATAACCTCTGTGGGTCAGCCAGCCCTTGGATTGTTTCCCATCCAAACTCGTTCTGCTCTAGCTACTCTATGGCTACATAAAAAATTTTGACAGAGCAAAACATGATCTCAGTAAGTAGGCCAAACTCTGGGGATAAGATTCTGGACATCTTGGCACTTTAGTCTCTAAGAAATAAAAATATTCTTGTGGAGAATGGTCCATTATCGTGGATCAAAAACTGTCTACTTGTCTGTAGGCTGGAAATTAAATGTAATGAGAATTGGATTAAAAAAGAAAAAGGTAATTATGAAACAGTCCTTAGACTAGACTTCCTGCTTGTGAGAACAAGGCCTATAAATTCACTATTGGTGTGTCAAGCAATAATAAGCACCATTTCAAAAGAAACTTAATGGGAGGATAAGTATTTGAACCCTAGATTTAATTGTGGGAAGAAATGAGAGATGAAATAGGTGTTTGATTTTATGTTGAGTCCCAGTTTCTGGGCTTTTTAGTTTGGCATTTATTTTTTTGATATTTACCTAGCACAGTCTATAATATATTACGGGTAGAAATTATCCTTTTAAAACTTGTCTAGAGCACCAAATTAAAAGGTACTAGTGAAGTTTTTCACTCCATGTTGTCCCCAACATATTAAGCACAATTCCCCCATTAAAAGGGCTATTAGCTGTCTTGGAAAGATTTGTAAATAATATTGAATATAGGGATTTCTCAGAATCACTTCTTCTGGGACATCTTCATCTTCTTCATGGTTCTCTAAGCCAGTTTAAAAGCATTCTTTGGTCTCATAGTCAGCCTCTAGTAATTAGCCATGTGTGGCTATTCACACAGCCGTTGAACCTGGTCCTTGATTGTGCCATACTTGGGATAATTTCCTTCATACTTTAATTAAGGGAAAACAAGTTTAGACAGTCTGTAAAGGAGGGAAATGTGTATCTTTAATTTCTTTTTTAGCTTTCTTTTTCTGTGACTCATCTCCTCTTCTTTCTCCTAAATCTTTAAGAAGTCAGGCTTTTCTTAGCTCTTTGCAGCAAAGTGAAGTTGTCTAGGCAGAATTTATACAAGATGATAGACCTTGTGAGCAGAGAGAGGGTATAAAGGGTTGTGCCCCCTATGGGGAGGGGGCAAGTCAGATTTTCAAGTTAAACAGAAATTTGCTGCAGTAATTACCCTTTATCACTAATGACAGGCAATTGCCATAGCAACCGGCTGCCACCTGTCTCTCACATACCAGCTCTGTATGCTCTGAAACAAAATAAGAGCACACTGCAAAGTCAGTTGTGGGGTCACTAGTCTGAAGAAGGAATCAAACTCTGTGGATATTCAGAATTTAGCTAGTGGCAATGCAGGGTTCATGAAAGCATTAGATAGCAATACGACTTAAGAGAATTTGATTTTTTTTTTTTTAAATAAATGAACAGGGCTGACCTAGGACAGTATAATGGTTAAGGGCATAGCTCTGGAGTTGGAGAGGGGTTTGAATCTGAGCTTCTCCATTTACTGGCTGAGTGACCTTGGACAAATGGCTTAACCCCCTTAAGCATCATGGGGTTCAATTCACAGGTTGCTGAAAGGATTAAACTGGATACTGTTTGTAAAGCACTTAGTCCAAGGTGAGCACTCCATCAGTGATAGCTGAAAAAGTCTACTCCTGGCAGCAGGTGACTCGAGCACATAGTAAGTACATGACACGTGGCTTCTATTAACTTAGTGAATTCAATTGCTAGTGGACCACTGCTCAGCAAATCCGGGTCTTCAAATTACATGCTCTGCAAGCTCTCCCTCCACTTTGTATGTATGGAGGCATATGTACAGAGGCACGTAGAAACAGCCTTTGAGTAATATAATTTTGATCTCTACATTTTAGAAATGTCTTCTCGATACCAAAGAGTTCAGCAGGTCAGTTACTCTTTCTAATGACACTGCATGTAGACAAATCTCTGTGACAGCTGAAATTGGTTTTTCTTTTGAATCTCCTCGATTATGTCTTTAAACCTCTTTAGCACTCCTCCCACCCTGAGTATTGGCTCTGTGCTGAGGCCAATTAGAGACATTAACCACCCCTTGCCCACAGTAGAGGCATTTATTTATTTATTTATTTATTTATTTATTTATTTATTTATTCATTTGATCATTGGGGTGTTGAGGACATGCCATATTTTCTTTTCCTTTGACCTCTATCTCAAAGAAAAATCTATTCAAAACCTGGACCAGCCTGATAAGGTGTGCATACATATTTCTTTCCCTGCTATCAAATGATCGTAAGATAAATTAGGATTTGTCTATAATCTTACGCTATGTCACAATGTGCAATCTAAAAATCACACACAGGGGATCTCTGGGTGGCTCAGCAGTTTAGCGCCTGCCCTCAGCCCAGGGCATGGTCCTGGGGTCCCAGGATCGAGTCCCACATCGGGCTCCCTGTGTGGAGCCTACTTCTCCCTCTGCCTGTGTCTCTCATGAATAAATAAATGAAATCTTAAAAAAAAAAATCACACACATTTCCTCCATAATTAGTAATTGTCTGAACACTGTTCTAGATATTAGTTACCTAAAGAAAGACTCAGGGTCATTCTTAGCACCTATGTGCCCATCACCCAACATATTTAATTAAATTCCACGACTTATCCCCTCTTAAAGAGCCTTACATTCTCTGTTTTCTATCTAAACTCCCTGCTTTTTCTCAGTGCAGGCTTTACCATCTCCCTCCTGAATTGCTGTGGCAGTCTACTGGCTGGTCCTCTCCTCTTCTATTCATCCTCCACACTGCAGTCAGCATGATTTTATAAAATGCTAATGTAATCATGTTGCTGTCCTTAAAAAAGAACTTTTAGTGGGTTTCCATAACCTCCACGATAAAGATCCTTAGCCATCTGCCATCACCTCTCTAGTCACATATTCTATCATTATGACTTTCCTCCAGGGATGCCAACCTACACCAAGCCATTCCATGCTTCTTGCCTTTGCTAACACGTTCATCGTTCTTCATTCTTCAAAGTCCTGTACAGCTGTCATCTCTTCTTGGAGGATTTCTCCATTTCCTTTCCCCCTTAAGATCATAACTGCGTCCTTTTTTATAGTTCTGTATCTTGGTTACAGTACTATTATTTTAAAAATACTTAATTCTTCCTTATTAGACTAGTGTTTCAAGGTAGGGTATGGATTTCATTCATTTTCAATAACCCTGGGGTCTGGTAATGTCCTTCATAAAGTTTTGTTGATGTAAAACACACATTTAACATTTCTATGGATAAATGTGTGGTCTATTATTTATGTTTTTATTTTTTAGTCATTCTTTTTTTTTTTTTTAAGATTTTATTTATTTATTTGAGAGAGACAGAGTGACAGCAGGAACAAGGAGTGGGGAGGAGGGTCAGAGAGAGAGGAAGAAGCAGACTGCCTGCAGAGCAGGGTCTGAAATCCTGATGCAGGATTTGTGGCAGGGTCTAAGTGGTGTGGGGTGCAGTTTGTGGGCTCCTGGGGCTCCTTCCCAGGAACCCAGGGATCAGGACCTGAGCCAAAGGCAGACACTTAAGTAACTGAATCACTCAGGCACCCCTGGATAACATGATCTTTTAAAAAACAGTGCTAATGAGGAACAGCTGGGTGGCTCAATGGGTTGGGTGAGGGATTTTTGATTTTGGCTCAGGTCATGATCTGGGGGTTCTGGGATTAAGGCCCACGTTGGGCTCCCCACTCACCAGGAAGTCGGCTTGTGTTCCTCTCCTTTTGCCCCTCCCCCTGCTAATGCTCTCTTTCTCAAATAAATAATAAATAAATCTTTTTTAAAAAAGGTGCCAATGAAAGAACTTTATTGGAACCCTATTTTTACACCATTCCTGGATCCTCACATAGGACTCACAAAATTATAGGCTTGTAATATTCTACTATGAAAATAAGTAATATTAATAATGTTCTCTGCTTCTCATAATTAAAATTATTTTTATATCTGATAACATGCAAAAAATGCTTACAGAATGTTAAGAAATTAGGATATAAATTGTATATTCAGGATATCCAAATTTAGTATAAAAAAAAAAAAAAGAAATCAACAAAAATATATAAGCCTGAGAAAAAAGCCACACAATATCAACAAGTATTTATTGGGGGTGGGTGGTGGTGGTGGTGGAAGGATTACAGACAATTTTTGTTTTCTTGTATGTTTATATTTCAAATTTTTTTTACAAAGACCATGCATTTTCTGATCAGAACATTTTTTAAAAAAGATTTTATTTATTTGTTCATGAGAGACACAGAGAGAGAGAGAGAGAGAGAGAGACAGAGACACAGGCAGAGGGAGAAGCAGGCTCCATGCAGGGAACCCGACGTGGCACTCATCCCCAGGATCATGCCCTGGGCTGAAGGTGGCACTAATCCACTGAGCCACCCAGGCTGTCCCAAAACATTTTTTAAAATGTAATTGGCATGGATATCAAGTTACTTTTCCTCAGAAGGATTACCTAAATGTGCTCACTCTTGTTACTTAGGACAGAAGTAGGAAAATGTCTGATTGTCCATGTGCTTGGTTCCAAACAATTCCCTTTTCCTGTGGGATCTGAACTTTACTGTAGGCTACAAATCACTATTTCCACTAGATGTCACCAAACTACTGACAAAAGTAGCTCATATGTTCTGCATATTCAAACAGCTTTTAAAAACATCAAAAATCCCATTATTCAGTATTCCTTGCTATCACACAAAGCATTCAAAATTTGAAGAATTAGTAAAAAAATGCATATTACATAAAGTTCCGGCACTTTTCATAACAAGTGAAGGCTTAAATGGATCCTTTGGCTTTATTTAATCTATATGTTATTAGCTTCTTAATATAAAAGTGAAGAGAAAATTGATATCAGGGGCACTGCTTAGATTTTTAAAATTATTTTCAGATGATTTCAAGCTCTTTTTATATAATACATGGAGCAAAGAAAGGTCAGAATCCTGAAACTCCTTTCTGAACAATGTTTTTTAACCTAACGCAGATTTTATCATTCAGAATGACTCCTTGGTTTACGAATAGAAATATCTCTCAGTATTGGGATTCTTTTCAGAACATTTTAATTTATTGTAAAGCTGTTTAGAGCTCACTTCATGTTTCAGAAAGCAAAACAAATAACTTTTCCTTGAGGAATGAAATAAAGCATCTTTTCTCTAATGTAACAAAGGGCAGTTAGAGAGCCATGTTTCTTTAAAAATGTATGAACCTATTTACTCTGTAGGTTCAAAACTGGTCTTTTTTATGATTGGCTAAGTTAACAACTAAAATGGGAGGTTGGAGGAAGCTTGTTTCCAATCATTTCTGCTTGAGAATGAAAATGATTGGCCAATCAAAAGACATTTAAATTAGGCAGTGAGCTCTTGGAAAGAAATCCATGTACTATCTCCTACATTACTGCTATCTTTTAAAGATGTAATACATTATTTTTCTTATGCTTCACCATGGATGACAAGGAATAACACAACAGTTTGTAAACAAAAAAGTCTGACTAAATTTCCCAGGTTCTTCCTTTCTCTAAAATATTTTTTTCAATTGTTACTCTTTTAAAATAGCACATGCTAATGTATTAGTCTTAAGGATCTTTATTGCTTATTTTAAGTTTCCTCTGTCCCTTTTAATGGCTATTGTACCATATTCTCAGTGTTAATATTCTCAATGTTAATTCAAAAATAACAAAGAGAGCATTACTGATGATAGCCATGGGTTTATCTATAGGAAAATAGTCACTCTTAATTTCAAAAGGATAGAAACCAAACTAAACTAAATCATCAGCCACATATCTCAGATATTTTTGGAAGCATTTTTAAAGAAAAAAAAGGTAAATGACATCGATTGTCATATTTCAAATGTTGTCAATCCAAAGTAAATAAATGTGTACTTCCTGATCAGGGATCTTGACTCTTACCGAGGAAAATTAGAGTTAGAATAACAAATTTTTATCTTATTTTGTTTTGTGCAGAAATTGTGAATTATAAACACCATGAATATTAAAGATCATGGTAGGGAGAATAACCTCAGTATTACGAGATTCTAGTTTCTGCAAGCATTCATCAGTTACAACCTGAACGTTGTATGGTTTGCATCCTGAATACTATTTCGCTGATGATACATGTACAGATTCATCATAGAATAAAGTCAGATCTGTGTTAGATCCTATTGCAATACTGTAGTATATACGTGCAATTTAGTTCTGCTGTCCTAGGCATCTCCTTCAAATTTTTCTACTTGAACTTTTCACATGAAATATTCATCAGAGTCCCTCTGATATGGTGAGAATCCTCAACAGGCAAATGGAGAACCTGTTTTTGAATGTCCTTCTCCAGATATATGGATTTGCTTTTCTATAGTACTTGAAAAATGAATAGCTTCCATCAGCTATATATAAGACCTGATAAGCTTATGCCCTTGACATGTTTTAAAATATTATTATTCCTTTCCTGTGGCAACCAAAACTTCTCTATTTTAGCTCTAAAGAATACTGCATTTACTCTAATTACATTATTTTCATATTCACTGTCTCCTTGCTACAATTGATTACTGAAATGTAGATAGAGACAGGATTTTATTGGTGGGCCCTCATCCATGAAATTGCTCTGATTCCTCAGAGTTTAAGACTACAACTCCACATCTTTGGAAATAAAAGTTCATTTTAGAGTGGGTTAATTTCTTTCAAAGTATTTGTGTTAATTTGCTGCAGTTCTTTAACTTCCTGTATTTTAATGAATGTTCCAGGGCAGACTTGCTGTGAGGGAGTCCGTTTTTAAAAATGAAAGGTATCCACACAATTTGGTGAAAAAGAAGTCCAGCATTAAATTTTATATCATTGTTTGCTTTGGGAGTCAGCCATAAAAATTTGCTCAGCTCATTGCTAAAAGATATTGAAACACATTTCTTGCCGACATGGCGTCATCTGTGGTGTGGATAGAACCTTCATGCTGACAAATACTGCATAAATGGCTGTTAGAGCCAGTAGGCACTCCTGATGATTAACTATAAAAATGTTTTTGACTCTGGTTGCTGACAAGAATGACAATGCTTTGGCCAGACTGGCCTCCTTCTGGACACCAAAGGATGTTCCAGTCTTGGTTTTACCATCTGGTTTCAATACAAGCCAGGAATGATGGAGAGAAGAGAGTCTTAAAGAGGCAGCAATAGACCAATTCTTCTGGCTGTATAATCTTTCTTTGGTAAATGAAAAAATTCTCTAGTCTTGGAGAAAAGAGCAACAACTTCTGAAATTTTATTTATTTTCTAGGATAGACAGAGGTATTTTGAACATTATCATAAGGCAAAGGAATCAGACTGTGTGAATCACAAATAAGATTTATGTGGAAAAGATAGTTAAATGCTTATTTTATAGAGCTGAAGTTTAGTATGCCTGAAGGGGGACCAAGCATATATTTTATAGGAATCATTTCCTTCTAAGAAAACTTAAATTCATTCATCTGGTGTAACAATAGTTTACTCTGCAAATGGTAATAAATGCAGCAACAAAAATAATATTTCTATAATGCTTTACAAGTTCCAAAAGGCATTCAACTAGATTATTTCCTTTAATCCTCACAAAAATCCTCTACTACAGGTATTATTTTTATACCTTCAATTTACACACAAGGAAACAAACTCAGACTAAATTATTTATCCATGGTCACCTAGCAAGTGAGCAAATGGCTAGGGAGAATGGAGGAATTCTAATTCTGGTGACCTGTCACAAAGCCAGTATACTTTCCACTACTTCATACTGCATCATTTCTTCCTGGCAACATTCCCATGGTTCAAGGAAAGTCAGATTAATTCCATAATTATAACTTGAAGAATAAAATATTCTTATTCCTCATGTAACTTGCCATAATTCTGCATAAAATACTTTTTTAGACTTGAGACTCTCATGCATGGACTATTTTATCAATAAATGATGAAAATTTGAATTGTGTAGGAAGTATGGTTTAGGTTATAACTGACTTGGGTGAGAAAGTAAGATAAAGCCTGGTATGTTGTGGTTCAGAAGGGCTTATTGTAGAGTGGTATTGCTTGAATAATGCATGAAACAAATCCCTACATTTCTCTTGTCTCAGAATTGCTTCTTTTCCCATTCTTATCTCTTATAACTTGCATCTGTAATGTCCTTGCCTCTCTATAAACTGAATGGTACTTTCATAAAGAGGAAGAGAGTAATAATAAAGATAAAAGATAAACCTATCTCTATTTAGTAAATAACATGTAAATGTTTTTATTTCAGAGCCAAGATTAAATGCTATTCCTTGAAGCTCTCTCTGGAAATTCAGACTCATCAATTTCTCCTTTCTTTGAATTGCTATCATACTTATGGACAACCCAGCAGATAATTTTTAATAAAGTTTTATAAATTAAATAATAAATTGAATTACTTAACAAATAAAATTTAATAAAATTTTCTTTGTTCCCCAGTTGTTACATGCATGTTAGTTTTCTCTTTCCTATCAGATTATAAATTTGTTGAGGTTATAAATCATAATTTATATTTTTATTGTAAGCTCTATAATAAATATGTTGGTATATAATGATATTTTGAACAAATTCTTGTTGGTTATTTAAAAAGTAAGACATAAGAATATGTGAACTAGCAGTCCTATTCAAACACAGAAAGACAGAAATTGGGAGTAAGGATGGGTGAGGGTAGAGAGGAAAAGAGAAAGAAAATGACCGACCACCTGTATTATGTAACAGGCATTCTGCTAAGTCATCAAATGTAATCCTCCTAACAACCCTATCCTTATTTTATATAAGAAGAGAAAAGTGATGTATGATAGCATTTGTTTTCTCATCTGAGGCTTGGGGTAGCTGGGTAATTGGGAACTATTCTGAGAAGAGCTGGATATAAGATGTAAGATGTACCAAGAACTATATAAGCCAAAACTACATGAAATCAAGCTTAAGAGTGGCTCTTTACTAGTATCATTTGCCATTTCACTTTGAATGCTCCTTTCTCAGGAGCATTGGCTTCTAGGTCTCAGTTGCTAAATTTGCCAGTGACTCTTGACATTTCCCTGATGATCTTGAAGAACTTTCTGAGGGCCACCTTCTTCAAACCTTCACCTAGGTTTATTGCTTTTGGGCTGTCCATTAAGGACGTCAAGAGACAGGGAGTCTGTTTAGTTTTGCCTTCATGGGTTTGATTTGGCATTTTCTATGGAGGCCACTCCCAGCCTGCCTGTGGGCATTCAGATTAAAGATTTTGAGACTGAGTGATAACACAATGTTTAATTTTGGTCAAAAACAAACAGACCAACTCAGGTCCTACTATGCGGGGAATAGGTACCAGAATGGAATTCAGTGTGTAGGGTAGATATCAGGATAACTTTTTGTTCTTGTTTTACCTGTTCTTCCCCCAAATCAGCAGAAAGCCTGGCTAGTTTAGCAACAATGAATCTTCTACTAATTATCAAATATTATGGATAAATTATAGGGCTCTAAGTTTGTTTTGATTAGTTAAATATCTTTTAAAAATACACTATAGAGTCACAGGCCTGGCAAGAACCTAAAGAGTTCTGATATTAATGAAGCAAAGACTCCAGAAACCAGTGGCTATCAAAATGGAACACACACATAACTGTGTCAGGAATGGTGGTAGATGGAAGATGGTAAACAAAAATTAGATTCCTGGCCTGAATCAGAATTTCTGCAAGTAAAAACAGAAATCTGCATTTTAAAATAATCTCTCCAGGTGAGAACCTCTACCATTGACTGTGAAGTCCACTTGATTATTTTTTTTTATTTGCATGAAATTAATTATCCTCTTTTGATTCTTTAAGACTCAGTTTGATATTTCTGAGCTAATTGTTCTTTCTGGTTGAAGCCCACTTGATTCTATCTGCCAGCAGCAGTGACCTTCAGAATTTGTGAGAAGCAGGGCCTTTGCTGAAACTCTGAAAAGGTTGTGCTGTTTAAAAAAATAGATGTGCATATTCATGTCAGAAGGAAAGACATAGATATTCACTAAATATACATTGATTGAGCATGTGTTATATATCTGTCCCTGTGGTAGTCACTCAGAAAACAAAGATGAAATGAGACCTAGAACTCCTCTTGAGGACTTTAGCGGTTAATTCTGGATACAAACCAATGCATACCTTATTACAGCATAATGTAATATTGCTATTGGGATTTGCATACTTTGAGGACATTAGGCAACATATATCAAGAACCTTAAAAATGTACCTGGGTGGCTAAGTTGGTTAGGCATCCGACTCTTGATTTTGGTTCATGTGATGATCTTACAGTTATGAGATCAAGCCCCATATCAGGTTCCACACTCAGCATGGAGTCTGCTTGAGGTTCTTGCTCTCTCTCTCTCTCTCTCAAAATAAATAAATAAAATCTTTTTAAAAAAGTACATCTATAAAATAATTCCATGTCTATAAATTCATCTTAAGGAAATAAGCATAACTATCAGATTAAGAGCAAATTAACATTTCTTTACTATGAATTTACATGTACTTCCTCATAAATCCTCTTAAAAGCCCTAGGAATTAGATGAAATTGCCTTCCTCTTATAGATAAAAGAGCTAAAGCTTTGAGATGCTAAGAGATTTATCCAAGATTACATCATTAGAGAGTGACAGGACTCAAACCTCAGTCTGCTGAGGGCACCAAAGATTATACTCTTAACCACTGAGCTTTATCCTCTTAAGAGTACAACCCCATGAATAGTCATGGCAGAGCTACTTCTTAATGCCAAAATGGAAATATCCTAATGCCCCGCATCAGGGGATTGGTTAAATAAATTATGCTATAGGAACATTAATGGGATAATATATTCAGATATTCAAAATCGTACTAGAGATAGTGTGTCCTAGACAGAATTTAAGCCAAAACATGAAATATTTTCAAATAGTCCATTATATTTTATGCCTGTCTCAATGCAGTCATATCAAGATAGAATTACAAAATTGGAAATCTGATAATTTAGCCAGA
Source organism: Canis lupus baileyi (assembly GCF_048164855.1). NCBI lineage: Eukaryota > Metazoa > Chordata > Mammalia > Carnivora > Canidae > Canis > Canis lupus. Next base: position 11,264,563 of record NC_132846.1, on the reverse strand, counting down.
ATTAACCATCAACCTGGTCTCCCACAATGGAGAACCTCTTGATAACTTGAATTCCACTTGTCTTCATTGTAGGGCCTAAATACCATGGTGGTACAGAGAAGTAACCATAAATAAAGAATTAGGTTCTTGTCAATCTAACCAAACTGGATTCCTAATATTCTACAAGGGCATCACTCAGTAGGATGACTCTGACTCTGAACCCTATTTGACTGAATGAAGAATGATGGAGGAGGGGATGCCCAAAGCCCAGGACATCATCAGTGGTCACTTAACTACCAGAGTTTCTGACCACCAGAGCCAAGAGCTGATTGCATAATCGGTTGTCAGGTCTGTATACATCTGGCCTTGCTCTCTTACCTATACATGATTAAGACATAACTGCTGGGAGTATGCTTTAAGTTCTCCAGTAGATCAGGAAAACGTTAACATTTAAAAACACAAAATACTGCACTTGTAAACATAAAATTAGGTGCAAAGTTGGGATACTTATGGTATATTTTCAATTTGGTGGAGTTAACTACTTACAGTCCTCTATTAACTGATGTGTGCATGTGTGTGTACCCTTGGGTGTCTCACCAATATGAGAAAGAAGTGATTGATAATCAATAAACTTGTGTCAGGACTATAATTTTTTTCAATATCAAGACAAAGATATATTCCAAATTCAGTTCATCTTTACCAGAGATAGAAATTGCTCTATAAATTTAATTGAATTATTTATATTTTTAATTTCATGGGTTAAAGGAGAAAGTATGTACTGGTTAATGCTGAATTAATCAGACTATTAAATTAACTAGGACACTTCAATTCCATAAGCATTCTATATAATGGAATTATTTTTTTTAACAACTAAAAGATACTTTACTGCAGAAAAATGCTAACCATCTTTGAGCTTTTATTTTTATTTATTTATATATTTATTTTTTTGTTGCAAGTTTTTTCCATTTTTTTAATAATAAATTTATTTTTTATTGGTGTTCAATTTGCTAACATACAGAATAACACCTAGTGCTCATCCCGTCAAGTGCCCACCTCAGTGCCCGCCACCCAGTCACCCCCACCCCCTGCCCTCCTACCATTCCACCATCCCTAGTTCGTTTCCCAGAGTTAGGAGTCTTCCATGTTCTGTCTCCCTTTCTAATATTTCCCACTTATTTTTTCTCCTTTCCCCTTTATTCCCTTTCACTATTATTTATATTCCCCAAATGAATGAGACCATATAATGTTTGTCCTTCTCCGATTGACTTATTTCACTCAGCATAATACCCTCCAGTTCCATCCACGTCGAAGCAAATGGTGGGTATTTGTTGTTTCTAATGGCTGAGGAATATTCCATTGTATACATATAGACCACATCTTCTTTATCCATTCATCTTTTGATGGACACCTGCACCCTGATGTTTATAGCAGCAATGTCCACAATAGCCAAACTGTGGAAGGAGCCTCGGTGTTGCAAGTTTTTATTTAAATTCTAGTTAGTTAACATATAGTGTAATATTGGTTTCAGGAGTAGAATTTAGTGATTTACCACCTACATATAACACCCAGTGTTCATAACTGGACAGCAACATGCAGAAGAATGACTCTGAGGCCACTTTCTTACACCATATAAAAAAATAAATTAAAAATGAATGGAAATTTTATTTTTTGAGCCAAATTCATTGTTTCTTAACATACCTGTTTTTAAGAAACAAAGAGGCATATGAGGGGTTTATGTTTCAGGTACTATCAACAGCCACTAATTCTACCAGATAGTATTTTATTTTATTTTCTGGTAGTAAAATATTTATTTTCTGATAGTATTTTATCAGTATTTTTCCTGTGTGTGAGAAGACTGTATGTATGTGTATACATAAATACAAGCATCTCCTTGTTTTTGAGAGATAGGCGTATTTAAATAAGGACATACAGAGTTTTCCCTGTAATTGTAAACTGCAATAGCACTGAACTTTTGGTGACTTAAGATGAAGTGCACTTCATTATCCAAGTCACATTATCATCTGGAAAGAGATGGCTGTGTTTAAACTGTGCTTAACTGTATTTAAAATGAAATACAACATATTTACATGTTCTCCCCTAGTTTATTATAAAGTTTACACTTTAACATTTTTAAATAGAAAATGTTTCCCAGAGCTAAGATTTGTATGTGTTCCTTTGACTTAGTTGCAAGAATCAATCAGATCATGTTAAGGTGCACAATAAGGCTCTTTTTGAAGACTGTTATTAAATATACATAAGAATAGACACTTTTTTGTGTTCAGAAATAAAGAGAAAGAAAGTGCTCTATGTTTTTGAAGATTGAAATCCTTCAAAGCTGTTTCGTTTGCAAGAAAACAAAAGGCTATTGTAAACTGAAGCTCTGAAACAGCGACAGCAGCTAAGTAATTAATTGCTCATTCATGAAAGAAAAAGTATAAGTGAGAGGCAAAAGTTAACCCCTCGAAATGAAGTGTGCAGCTAACAAAACAGCTATCAACTTCTCTGTTTTTAAACATGATGGTCTTCTTTGTGCTGTTGGTTGTTCTGTTTTGAGGACTAGTGGCAATGGTTGATGTCACCACACCTATCTTGGAAAAAAAAGACACAAACATGCATCTAAAGATTTAATTTTTTTTCTCAGAGGGAGAGCTTGCTGCTTATGGTATCATACTGTGAAATCCAAGCTAAGGAATATTCTATAACTAGTGTCACTTTTAATACAGTATATTAATGATCAGATAATCTAATTAAAATATACATGAATATATATTCACACAAGTATGGTAGAAATGATTATTAAGCTTCCAGGAAGCTATGAACAAATGCTAGAAATTGAAGACTATGTAGGATTTTTTCCAAAACAGTTAAATTAAGTGATCAATCCTATTTAGGAAGGTTTTTCAATATATTTCATGCCCCGGGGAATCTTGCTCCAACCAAGAACTGTGGCTGGTAGCTACTCTGTCTACATTTGCAACAGCTTGAGCTATGCCATGTCACAGGGTTTAGGGAAATTGCTGCCAGCATAAAGCAAATAATTCCCTTCCTTCGGTCTTCAAGAATGGCAGGAAACTATAATTTCTCATTATCAAACCTTCTGCTCTATACCATCCTGCTGTACCTTCGAACTGTGAGCCTTACTCACAATCACCTTTTCGTCTTAAGCACAGGTGTATATGTATTTTGATGTGACAAAATCACACCTAGTTGTCAGCAGTATAACATCTTCCTAAGGTGATAGAAATCTAAAGCAGATTGAAGGGCAGCTAACAAGTTCTCATCATTTTAATATTAAAACCTTGAATTGATTTCACTTACAAAGGTTCACACATTTAAGTTAGTTGGAAAATCAAGTATCCATTTGGGTTTCACCCAAAATATTTGTTCACTTTATCCAAAAAAGCCTAAGGCACAGTTTCTTGAATTTTATCTCTAAAAGTTAATTTAACTGAAGGATCTTTCTTAGATTGCACTGATTTAGTCTCTTGAGCTGATAGCAATAAAACATAGACTAGAGTTTAGGATTTATAATAATAATAATGAAAATAAAAATAACACCATTCTATTCAAGGGTAAATGAAGTTCCCAATAGATGAATATCTTGTTTTACAATTAATTTCATTTTAAATTCATGTTTAAAATTCTGAAGCTATTTTCCCATGAAAACATAGTAATATATAGTTATTAAGTTTCTTGGTTGACATATGAAATATATTTGAAATGCAGAAGGTAATTATTACTCTAAATAATAAATATATGTATGGGAAAATATATTCAGAATGCTCAAGAATGTCAGGGCAGGTCATTCTCCCCATCCCAGGTAAGGGCAGGAACACTCTCTCTAATCTGTGACCACAGGACTTAGAGTGCTGTGGATTCAAGGAACTAGTGGTGGCTCCTATATGACCAGAGAAGAATTTTTAGCAGGACAGGGGGTTGAATGACCATGGCTGAGGGACTGGAATGGGAGGTAGAGAACTGAGATGCCCAGGGCAATAGGGATGAAAGGAAGAGGGGTGGGGAGTGATAGTTCCCAGGGGCCTGAAGTTCTGACCTCATATTGACTAATTCCCTGTCCACAGCAGGAAGAGGGGGTAAAGTAGCAATGGTTTTCTCCCTCTGAAGGGATAAGAACTTGGTGGTGGCAGTAACAGCAGAGGGAAGGCGAATTCCTATTTTAGTCTAGATGGGGTCCTATTTGCATGTGTGGGATAGAATAAGTCTGTGTTACATATTTTTTTCTTTTAATCTTCTGAATTCTGGCTGCAAGTTATCAGTGATACTTAAAGAGAAGTTCTTTTTTTTTTTTTAAAGATTTTATTTATTTATTCATGAGAGACACACATAGATAGAGAGACAGAGAGAGAGAGGCAGAGACACAAGTAGAGGGAGAAGCAGGCTCCATGCAGGGAGCCCACGTGGGACTCGATCCCGGGGGCCTCCAGGATCACGCCCTGGGTTGAAGGCAGCGCTAAACTGCTGAGATGCCTGGCCTGCCCAAGAGAAGTTCTTGTAAAAAAAAAAAAAAAAAAAGATCATATGAACATCTATTCATTGAACAAATAGTTATTGAAGGCTTACTTTGTACAAAGCACTAGCTATCTTAAATTCCTTCAGGAAATAGTTGGGTACAAAGCAATGTAGTAGAAATTTTAAATATTAGTATATCTAGTATGTCTAATGGTTATGTTTCTTAACTTTAGGAGCTTCCTGTAGTGGGAAAGTTAGTATTCTCTACCTTATCTTATGGGGATTCTTGTAACAGTGAAGGTGAAGATAGAATATGGTAAGCCTTTGGAAGATGGAGAGATCACTTTTAGGTAGAGAAGTTAGAGAAGGAATTATGGAATATCTAAAGACCTGCACTTAGCATGGAATATACCTTATCTTATTCTTAACAATTTTTTCAGCATATATTTTTGCACAGATGAAAGTGGATCTTTTGCTTTGCATATTTATGCTTAAGTGTTTATCTAAGAGAGAGAAAGAGGTAGGTTTTAATTTAAATTTGTTTTTGGAAAAACTCTCTAATTTACCTTTAAACAATGACACATGATTGGCACCAAATCAATTCTCTCTCACAAATCCATATTTATTCCTGATATTAAATATATTTAACAAACTACCTTTCCTCAATAAAAATAAACATTTGCAGTTTAAGTTCTGAATGTGATTCTCAAAGAAGAATATTGGTGAGGAAAACTGATTCCACTAATTTTAATACTCAAAACGGATGTACTACAATTTATTATTATTTTAATTATATTTATTATTGCATGAAAGACTATTAGAGAAACATCTGAAAACACAGTTATTTCCAGTATTATGATGAGACTGTCTTTGTAAAAGGAATATTATAGAAACTAACTATTAATGTGAAGATTGGAAAAACTATCTGAATATGTGACAGCTTCCAGCAGGAATACTGAGAAAGGAGTAAAGATTAAAACTAGGCCATAGTTCTGGAGGAGCAGGTTACAGAGGGTTGCAAGTCTTGCCTGACACTGTCTAAAATGAAGGGAGATGTCACTAATAAATGATACTTAATCCATGGGAAATATTGAGAAAGGAATAGAGAATAAAACCTGAAGTGATCAAGAATCATTTGAGAGAAGGACCAGAGAAAATCCTCTCCCTTTCATATTTCTTTATTTTAACTAGATAAAAGACAAACTTTCATGTTGTATTTCATGTTGTTCACTGTGTTGGATAAAATAATATTGCCTTTTTCTCCTTACTAGAAAATTGATTTGTTTCTATCTGGGATTTAAGGCAGAAGAAAAAAATGGGAATAGATTTCCAACTTCTCTCTATTCCCTCTCTACCAAATGAAGCAAGAGGTTACACATATAGCTGAGGAGGCCAAATACCTACTAAATGAACTCAAGGCCAAGACCTCAGTATAAATGGTAGGTATGGAAAAATATTTATCAAGCTAGGTTCCCTCCTTCCTCCCATGCTACTTCCCTTTCCAACAGGGAAAATAAAGATTTTCTTTGGATTGAGTAAGAGAAAGTAGAGGGTTAGACTGAAAACCAGAGAGCTATAGGTCACTGAGAAAGGATCCTGCCCCAAGCTATCTCTTTAGGCAGACTCTCATGGCAGGGGAACAGAGCCCTCTAACATACATGGCAATCTGAACAATGAAGACGTATGTCTTATCTTCTGGGAACTGTCTCAGGAAATGACAAGGCCTGGAATTCCTTGTTCCTCTGATGTGACAGAGCAGCAACAGATTGCTTATGATTACAGGATAATGTCTGGCCTGAAAGGAGTCTGAGATAATCCACCAAAATTGGTGCTTCCCAGATGAAGAGAGTAACATGCTGGAATTACCACATTTTCCTGTTCCCTGAGAAAGGTATACATAAGTTAGTCAAGGGAGAGTAGGTGAACTTAAAAGGACCTCACAATAGTGACAAAACAATGCTAGAGTGGAAAGCAGATTGGACTACACAATTCAGGTGTGGTGGTATAGTATGGTGGTTGTCACAATGGAAGGAGACGTTAACTGAGGACTAGATGATATTGTGTAAATATCTCAGAGGATGCCATGGTGAGCAGATGCTAGTTGATGATTAGAGCTCTTCCCCAGATACAGGGATGATATAGAAGCACCTTAGATTGTAAACATTCCTCTAGGGAAAAGAGGAGCAAGGGAAAACTTATCCATAATTGCCTAGGATTACATTTATGTCATAGGAGAGCAGTAGTATGCTGGTAAATATTTAACAGCTGACTCTTCTGCAAAAAATGAAACAAAACCAAACCCGAATTTGTAATATTTGATGATTTCCATGGTGTAAATACTCCTACCAGAACCAGTTTCAAATTCCCAACCTGATGTCACTGATTATGAACCTGGGAAGAGATGAAAATAATCTAGCTTTTGAGCTAGTACAAGCCCATTCTATTATACCACTGGAGGAGTGTATTTGAACATAAAGTGAGGTATTATAGAGCAATTAATAGTTATAATCTTTACACATCCAAATACAGGGCTTGAAAATTTGTATCTGTTTTAAGTGATTGGCTTTAACTCAATTTTGATCATTGCTTTCTTGGTCACTAATTTCATATGATGCTTTTAAAATTCACTAGCATTTAGGTTAAAGGGAAAGTAAGGAGAGGTATTCATCCTTGCTTGTTTTTCCTTCCTACTGCTTGATTGTACAATGTAATTATTGCTTCTTTAACCATTCTTACCATCTTTAAAGGAAACTAGAGTTTCTAAATATTTCTGAGGCTAACAATGGGTCACAGTAGGTCTTTGTGGAAAGGAGTAGAGAAAAGATAAGATAGAAGTGTTCAATTAGAAAAAGACAGAACAACATTATTTTTTGGGGGACTGTGAAGCTGCCATATGTTGCCAGTTTATGATATTCTAGCCTCTCAATTCCTTATTTATTTATTTATTTATTTATTTATGATAGTCACACACACACACAGAGAGGCAGAGACACAGGCAGAGGGAGAAGCAGGCTCCATGCACCGGGAGCCCGACGTGGGATTCGATCCCGGGTCTCCAGGATCGTGCCCTGGGCCAAAGGCAGGCACCAAACCGCTGCGCCACTCAGGGATCCCTAGCCTCTCAATTCCCAAGGAAAAAGACACCACTTATGTCCCAGGAGTTCCTTTTGTTGAATAGCTATATGGTTCTTCATACATTTAATAGCATGTTTCAAAAGTTTTTAAGAGCTAAAATGGATTGCAATAACCCTTTAGCCCTTTATGATACCCAAGGTATTTAGCTAATGGTAGAGTTCCTTAAAGAGCAAGTCTTCCATTCCATGGTGTTGTTTTTCTATTGACCATTGGAAATGGGAAAGCTAGGAAAAGAAGAATCTAAGTTAAATGATGGAAGTGGGTAGTGAATTTTATACTCACACTCTAAGAAAGTAGCATTATTTCCCTATCTTATTTCACAGTATTAATAGGAATAAAAGCATAATATATGATAATAAAAGGATAAAAACTGCATATTTATCAGGAAATTAGTTGTGATGATTCATCTATCTTCTCAGTTATAATATTAAAAATACACCTAGGCTTCCTTATAAGATTACTATAAAAGCTGAATGAGTTAAATTTCTCCAGGCAATTTTCAACACTAAGAAAAGAGATGCCTTTTCAAACTAATGACTATTTCATAGATGCAGTAGAGAGATATTCAGCATCTGTAATTCTCTTTGGCCCAAGAGTGAAGAGATAAGTAGTAATCATGCCTTCAAGGTAGAATTCATAATCAAATCCTTAATTAAACTCAATATGGAAAGTCCTTAATAAATATCAAAATCTGACTATCAGATTTTCTGGCAAATATTTTATGCTATGTTCAGTATCTGCTATCTGAACATGACTGAGGAAAGAATTGAGCCTTTCTTTTTATTTACTGCATACTTGGGACTATCGATGTCATATTTAAATGGAGAAGCATCCTATATTTTAATAACACACCTAGTTTTGCTTTATACATACTTAACACTTTCCAGAGGAATTTTAATTCATTTTAGTATTTTAAAATTTATATTCATTATGTATTAAGTGAATATGTGTGGCTGATTTTTTCTTCAAGGAGTTTTTAATCAACTCTCTTTTATTTGCTTAGACCAAAACATCTTATTGTCTTTCTTGACTTCTTTCTTTCATACCCCACATCTTTCAGTAAATTCTATCAGCTCTACCTCCAAAATATATCCAGAATTCTATCAATTCTTTTTTTAAATATATTTTTTAAAGATTTTATTTATTTATTCATGAGAGAGAGAGAGAGAGGCAGAGACACAGGCAGAGGAAGAAGCAGGAACCCTGCAGAAAGCCTGATGTGGGATTCAATCTCAGAACTCCAGGATCACGCCCTGGGCCAAAGGCAGGCGCTCAACCGCTGAGCCACCCAGGCATCCCAATTCTTCTCTCTCCTATTGTTACTTTGGCACCAAGCCAACCACCCCTATCAATGAATTAGTGTCATTATCTCTTACCAGACCTCTTCCCTTTTACGCCTGCCCTACTGCAGTCTACTCTCAGTATGTAGCCAGAGGATCCTGTTCAAACATAAGTCAGATCTTGTCACTCCTCTGCTCAAAACTCTCCAATTGTTCCCCAGCTCATTCAAATGAAAGCCAGATTCTTTATAATGGCTTGTAAGGTTCTTTAGGATCTGAATACCTCCACTTCTCTGCTCAACATCTTCTACCTGTGTGACCTTATCTTCTGTTTCTGTTCCACCCCACTCCCCACTCCCACCACTTCCTCATATTCTCTCTTCCATCCATACCAACTTCCTGGTGTTTCTGGAACATGCTAGGCATACTTCCAACTTAGACTGTCCCCTGCCTTCTTTCCTAATTATCTTCATGGCTGGATTCCTCACTCATACAGGTCTTTATGTTAAAGTTATATTCTTCATGATACTTTTGCTGGACACCAGTATCTAAATTTCAAACCCCTCCATGACATTGCATATCTTCCTTCTTTGCTTTATATTCTCATTAGCACTTGCTATCATTTTACGTATCACATAATTTATATATTTACTTTGCTTACCATGTGTCCCCTAAAATAAATTCCACAAGGGCGGAGATTTTTGTCTGTGTCACTATTATATCATCAGTGCTTAGAACAGTTGAGTAAATATTTCTTAAGTGAATGAATGATTTCAGTCATGTGGATTAACCTTTATAAAACAATAAAAAGAATTTAAATAGTGCAAGATTACCTGCTGCACTATTATTGTTCTGAGAATAATGAAAAAAAAGGAAAGGACAAGTTTTTTTTTTTTTTTATACTAGGAAGGCAGTTGTTTGAATTTCTTAATTAGAACAAAATGTCATCTTCCTGATACCAAGTACACATGCTTCTAGAGAGAAGTAGGGTTTCAGATCCTGCTTGAAACATGGAAGGAATCTATGATAACCATCTTTTTTTAGTTTGAGAACACTTAAAATTTGGTGAAATGTTTGGAAATTAGAGCAGACTGACTAGACAGTCAGTATGGCATAATGGTTAAGAGAGGGCTCCAAAGTGAGAATACCTGAGTATGTACTGGGGCTTGGGGTGCGATGTCTATGAGAATTTTGGCAAATTTACTTGTTGCAGTCTCCTCATCTGCAAAATGAGGATAATTATAGCACCTGCTTCAATAGGGCTGTTGTGAACATTAATGAATTAATTAATATAAACCACTTAATGCTTAAACATAGTAGGTGCTTATTAAGCTGGAATTAGTATTTTGATCATTATTATTTTCACTCTTAGGTCTATGAAGTCCAGGGCTGTTAGGCAAATCAAGGGACAGGGTGCCCTGTAGACTGAGAAAGATACTGAATTGAAAATGGATCACTGGCCTCTAAGATAGAAACAGGGGATTGGGGTGGCAGGGGATAGTTTGAGGAACATTTCACAATGAGAGTTCTGAGGTCAGATTCATGGGATTTTCTTTCTTTCTTTTTTTTTTTTTAATTAGTTTATTTTGGTGGGGGGACAAAGGGAGAGAATCTTCAAAAAGATTCCCTGCTGAGCACAGAGCCCATGGGTGGTGGAATCAGCATGGGGCTTGATTCTACCACCCATGTGATCAGGACCTGAGCCCAAACCAAGAGTCAGAAACTTAACTAACCGAGCCCCCCAGGTGCTCCTCATAGGATTTTTTGATAGGCATCATAGGCTGTAAGGGAGAGGATGGAGAGGGAGGTGCATTCCAAAAGCTTTTCACTTGATTTTTCCTAAATTTCTGATATTCTAGTAAAATGGTGTAGTGAAGGGGGAGAGGTCAGAGTATAGAAGGTCAGATGACAGGGAAGGAGAATCAGTGTTTTATCTGTGATTAGATAATGTTATTTAGTAGGAAAAGTGCATAAAATATTCCCATTAAAAAGTAGAGAAACTGAGAAACTACAAAGTAATGTGAAATAGAAGATACAGTCAAATATCCAGATGACATGCCAAAATTCTACCAGCCATTTGATGTTTCTGAATATCTTGGTGTCTAGCATTGTGTAGGTAAAATATCCAGCTGCTTGTCTAAATTTCTCATTTTTCATCCAGATGTTTCCATTTCTTATTATACGTGGATATATTTAATAATATTTATAGTTTAATTAGGCACTTATGAAAGCAATTATGAAGTTTGATTGGATATTCATAGTTTTGAAACTATAAAGAATGGCACAAAATGTTTGTACTGCTATAATAAAATTCTATTTTTATTTTGCAAAGATGTACTTGATTTTTCAATAGAAGAAAGAACTTAAAAAATTCAGTGTAATAACAAATTTGACACATCTGTTCTTCCTGTACAGAATCTTAGAACTGTGGGGCTGGAATGCGCTTTTAGGTCACAGCCTGGCTATAACCAAGGACCACCTCTATGAGATGAGAGTTTGGTAAGGGGAAATCTAGGATTCCTATGGAGCTAGCAGCTAGCTTCCTGAAGATTTTGTCAATTAATTTTTTTCAGGTTTTTGTAGTTGCTGCACAGAATCCATCTTCATTCCTTTTCCTCAAGTCAATCCTATAATATTTAAAGTCAACTCTCTTGTCTTTCCTACCTTCTCCTTTCCTCAATGTATCTTCTTTCCTCCCATCATTCTTCACATGATCTGGTATTGAAACACTGCTCTACTTGAATCACAATCTTCTGTATATACATTTATGTATTTCGATTTCCTCTGAAAACTATAATACTGGTAATAAATACAATACATTCCTTGGGGTTTGACCAAAACAGAATAAGGGGTCTATTACTTTTCTTATTTTGAACTCTTTAGATATGCATGCAGTCCACTTATTCACCAATATTTCTGGAGTTACATTTCAATGTTTATTTCTATTATTTGATGTTAATCAAAACATCTAGATTCTTTACATGTAGACAGGGAAGGAGAAACAGTGTTTTATCTGTGACTGGATAATGTTATTTAGTATGAAGAGTGCATAAAACATTCCCATTAAAAAGTAGAGAAACTGAGAAACTACAAAGTAATGTGAAATAGAAGATACAAATATCCAGATGACATGCCAAAATTCTACCAGCCATTTGATGTTTCTGAATATCTTGGTATCTAGCATTGTGTAGGTAAAATATCCAGCTGCTTGTCTAACTTTCTCATTTTTCATCCAGATGTTTCCATTTCTTATTATACATGGATATATTTAATAATATGACATGCCATGAGTGGGTCTTATTTTCTCTCCCCCTTCCTATTAGGTGGTTTTAGTTATACACCACCATTGAGAACATTGTATGACTTTTCTCCTTACTAAGTTTTATCTTGTAGCCTTCTGTGTATCATTTAGCCTGTTCTGAAGTTTGAGTGTAAGACTAGTAGGTTACCATTGCTGGGTCAACTGAAATTTCAAAAAGTATGGTTTCTATGTGTTTTTTAAAGCATTTGATTAAAATTTGAATAAAACAAGCTAGACCTTGTAGTAAATCCTTGGAGATGTCTCTCCTAGCTAGTATCAGTGAGGAAGGTCTTGGAACCATTCTTTGGATGTAATCTTGGGAAGAGATTGTATTTATTCAGTCTGAGGAAACACTTGGGAGTAAACAGGTTTTGTTGTGGAGTTTACAATTTAAGCACCTTAACGGTTTCATTTATTGCTAAGAATTAACATCTAATTAATTTGTTAAAATGTTTCAACAACAGCAAACAAAGTAGGTAAAGAAAAAAGCAAAAAAAAAAGAAAGGAAGAAAGAAAGAAAAAGAAAAAGAAAGAAGAAAGAAAGAAAGAAAGAAAGAAAGAAAGAAAGAAAGAAAGAAAAGAAAGAAAGATTGGTTGTTGCCACAGGCAAGGTGAAGTTGAATTGTGCCCTGCTTAATTGATTAAGGATGGCTCCTGTGGTGAATAATTATGTTCAATAACTGTCAATATAATTGGCAATCAATTATCACTTATAAACCAGCCTATAGCAGACAGACTCAGTTTTACATGTATCTTAACCCAACTGTCCCATTAGCAAGCACTACTTTCCACTTCTTTCATACTGTCCTTTATTCAATGAATCATATTTGAAATCTCTCACTTTATATCCCGCAAGGTACCTGTCTTCCACTTTCAGAAATTGCCTTAAAGTTTGTTTTTTTTCTTTTTTCTAGAATGTCCATTGTGATTAATGGCTGTGGTCAGAGGTCATCCAGCCTTTGGTAGATTGAATTTCTCATAATTCTTCACTTTCCTATATAGGTATTTTTTTTTTTCTATATAGGTATTATACATCCACATCTTTGCTACGACCTTATGGTATTTTCCTGCCCCTTGATGCTGGAACTTTGTTATGTGACTTGTTTTGACCAATGGGGTATTAGCACACATGCCATAAGCAAAGGCTTGAAATGTGCTTATGCAGATAGGCTTGCCCTCTTGTGCATCACCACAAGAGCTTGCCCAGATAGCTACTGCCCTTTTGGCCTGGATCTCAGAATGAATGCAATGGAACAGAACTGAGCCCAACTGCAGCAAGGACTCATTCCAGTCAGATCCACAGCTCGAAGCAAAGTCACCAGCCAAGCCCAATTCAGATGACCTGCATCCTAGGAGACCTGAGAACCCAGGAGCATGAGAATAAAAGTTTTTTGTTGCATGCATAAGTTTTGGGTCTGATTTTTAAAAAAAATGCAGCAACAGATAACAACACAGCTTTTCATATCAAGTACTATTTTTTTTAAATGATTTTATTTATTTTTTGTTAGAGAGTGAGAAAGTGGGGAGGAGCAGATGGGAGAGAAGAGCGAGAAGAGGAAAGAATCTGAAGCAGGCTCCACATTGAGCGTGAAGCCCAGTGTAGGTGAGATCCCACCACCCTGAGATCATGACCTGAGTCAGAGGCTTGAGTGGCTGAGACACCCAGGTGCCCCTCAAGTACTAGTTCTTAATTTAGGTGGGATATTCACTGTCTACCCTATCACTTACGTTTTGTAACAGTTCGTCTAGTCAGAGTTTTGCCACCAGAAATCTCACTTCCCTGTAATGCAGCCAAGAGCCAGAAGAGAGAAAAAAAGATCTCCGAGTGGCTGAAGTAGATATAGTGCTAACATTCATACATTTATTCAGAAAATTCTTCAGACACTCACTCAGGTATATTTATTCTAATTTTTACATTCAATATAAAATCTTTGCTAATATGGTGTCCTAATCATGACAGTGTGTAAAAAGCAATGAAAAAGTGAGACAAAGGCTGTTTTATCAGTCACAGGAAAGGAAACACAGAAACAGCTTATGGCTTAATGGCAAGTGGGGAAACATGACAAGTATAGTAGTCTGGGATTTTCAGTGTGGAGCCAGAAACCCAACCTACTTCCATAGGCCCTGAGAACATCACTGCTTTCCAGCCTGGCTCCTAAACTGAGGTTCATAAAGATGAATACTTTCAGGGCATAAGTAGCATGCTAGGGGGTAGAGGAAACATGGGACTCATGTGCAACAGCTTTCTGGAACTTTTTTTTTTTTTTAAAGATTTATTTATTTATTTATTTTAGAGAGAGATACAGAGTGCAGCAAGGAAGGGCAGACAGAGAGAGAGCGAGAAACTCCAAGTAGATTCCGGGCAGAGTCTGGAGCCCGACAGGGCTCAATTTCAAGACTCTGAGATCACGACTTGAGCTGAAACCAAGAGTCAATAACCTAACTGACTGTGCTGCTATCCAGGTGCCCCTGAAACATTTTTTTAACTTTATGGTAAATTAAAATAGTAGGTCCAGACTTTTGAATTTTATGAACTAGTAAAATAAAAGGGGAGAGGCTCAAGGTTTTTAGTTTTTAGTTTTTGTTTTTTTGGGATTTTTTTGGTTCTTGGTCTGTTAAAGCTATTTATCAACATCATTTCATAAAGGAAGGGTATTTAAATATTAACTAAATAGGAGGGACACAAACCTTCCAAAAGGAGGTCATTGACAAAATGAACATTGTGTCAAATCTATGGGCCAGTGTTAAGGAACCACTAATTTAAATAACTAACTTCATTCTTAAACAAAGATATATTATGATATGCAAAATTTAGATAGTAATTTAAGTTAAAAATGGGACATTTCATGCCTATAATCTTGGTGACAGATGTTTACTCTCTTCTGGTAGAAATTTTGTAGGAAAATTTGAGAGATGCTGCCTTGTTAGTGTTAAATCAAGTCCATGTTAGCCTTTTTAAGAAAACAGAAAAGTATATTGTACATTTTAGGATGTAGCACAAATTTCCATCAATGGTTAAAACATAGCAGATGATGACGCTTTAAACTTAGGAGTAGGGGCACCTGGGTGGCTTAGTGGTTGAGTGTCTGCCTTTGGCTCAGTCATGATCCTGGGGTCCAGGGATTGAGATCCACATCAGATTCCCTGCAGGGAGACTGCTTCTCCCTCTGCCTATGCCTCTGCCTCTTTCTGTGTCTCTCATGAACAAATAAATAAAATCTTAAAAAAAAAACATCGGAGTAATTTTTGTTTACCTGGAAATGAAACTATGGAGTCTCATTTGTTACTCATGTATTCTACATAGCTGAGTCATTATTGTATATCAGTCAAGCAAATCTCACCTCTTTTAGGAAACTTCCAGTGAGATATAGCACTGAGTTAATTAACAGTGATTCTTAGAGCCATAGCAATGTAAGTTTGTGTTCAGGGCTGACTTCTATGTGGAAAGAAGAGGATATAGCCTGCAGAGAGGTTGCTGAGGGCCCTCAAGCCTTCCCTACTGGCCTGAGAAGTAGGCCTTGAGAGAGGGTATGATTTTAGGGAGTTGATAGAAGCAGAGAAGTCATCTAAGGAGCCTACCATGTTGGAGGGGTGGTGATGAATAGCAGGAATCCACCAACTATGGTGAAAAATACTTTTGGATAGTTGGGACTAATGTCAGGAGACCAAGAGCATTAGAATTAGAATTAAAGTAAGAGGAAATTAAAGATTTTGAGTGATGTGATGATGAGAAAGTTTGATCTGAAGATGGAAATAGCAAGAGGACACCAGTTAAATGTGGAGTGAATCACTTTTTTAAACAGATGGATTCTGTATTAATTCAGGCAATATAAGAGTACTCTGAAGATATGGGATAAAGGCTAGATAAGCTCCCCTGAATGTATGTGTGTGGGAGAAGAAGGGGGATATTTGAAAGTGGGTAATTGTCCTAATGATGATGGGACATTTTGGTGACCAAAGCAAACTCATAATTTGACTTCTGGAATCTTGGGAGATGCATTAGGTTCACAGGGTTAAGGGTCCTGAACTAGCCTTAGGTTCTCAAGAAAGCAATCCTCTTCAGGAAATAAGAGGAGGGATAATGCAAGGCCTATTATCTCTTAAAAGATACAGAATCAGGGGTACCTGGGTGGCTCAGCAGTTGAGTATCTGCCGTTGTCTCAGGTCGTGATCCCAGAGTCCTGAGATCAAGTCTCACATCAGGCTCCCTGTGGGGAGCCTGCTTCTCCCTCTACCTATGTCTTTGCCTCTCTCTGCATGGGTCTCTCATGAATTAATAAATAAAATATTTTTTAAAAGATACAGAATCAGTCTGTGGTGGTAAAAACAATGGTTATTAAAGACAGTCTTGCATCTTTTATACCTGTTGCAAAATTCTGCAACTCTATGATCATTGTGGATAGCAGAAATACACTTCTATTTACTTTCTATGTGATTTAATTCAATCAAATGCAAATATGAACCCTGTAACATGGATATCGTTAGTTTCATTAGCACAAGAGGAGATGGACGCTCAGTAATGGTTACATGGTGATAAAGGTGAAGCCATGCTAGTCATCTTACTTATATATGTCTTTTTCTGGTGTTCTCTTTCTCTCATGACATGGCAAGGGGAATGAACATTTGAGAAGGTCCAGACTGATGGAGAGAGGGAACCTATACATAAAGAAAAACAGAGTTTTGTTTAAGAACTCAAATAATGGAAAATACAAGCAGCACATATTTGTGTACTATATGTCCACTTATGTACTTACGCATTCTTCTTGGCCTCTATATAAGAATGCTTTGAAATGGGATTATTGGTACTTAAATACAAAGAACTCCAAACAAAACATTTGAATCTTCCATTAAGAACTTACAGGCAGTGTTTTTCCATAATGTGTTCAGGGAAGGTCCAAGAGCAGAAGGGATAAGGTGGGACCTACAGGATGTTCAGGACCTCTTCACTCCTTCTCCCATCCCAGATATGCTATGCTTTTGCTTCTTTTTCTCCCAATACTATCTACTGAACAATTCAATTTGATTTACTCTGAAATCAAATCTGGTTTTAAGTTTTAAGTTACAAATGATACAAAGCAAAATACATTATTCTAAAAGTGAAAGAAAAAAATATGATCAAGGTATTCAAATAATGACTAAATATCCTCATATAATAATTCAAGTGAGAGAAAAACTGACTCCAGAGGAAAAGCCACAGTGCCAGGCCTTGCTTCAAGATCCTTTGGGTAAATGGAGGATGAACGGACTCTTTGGAAAGCAAATAGCACAAAAAAGCTTAAGTGTCAAACACAGCAAAGACTCAGAAATCAGCTAGAAACATCATCATTCAGATTTTTACGGGAGAGTTTTAGGGATAAAATGGAAAGAATCTGAAGATTTAAAAAAGTTCTTGATATATATTCTTGGATTGGCTTCTCAGACTAGTTTTATTACTTTATACTACCCAAACTCATCAAAATATTATGGGAATGCTAGTTTCCCCAAAATTTTACTAACTGGGTATTATCACTTTAAAGATCTTTGCCAGCTTCAGGCCTTTAAACAAAAACTCAGTTGAAGGAAGTATAGCCTTCTTCATCAACCAATGCCCTGAGTTACTGCCCACAGCCATGGGAGCACATAGTTGCATAGATCATGTAGAGAGAAATTGTTCTAATTTGTGCCATCTTGAGGAAGTCTACAGCCAATCTATTGGAACAAGAGCTTTCCATTGAGAGTAGGTTTATTTGAATTAACATTATAATTCATGATGTATGGTGGTTGAATAATCTGAAATAATTTGAACTTTTGAATAACCAACCACAGTACAATGCTTGGAAAGCTGTAAAAAAAGATTTCTTTACAATTCACAATTGAAGATGGAGACTTTTACAATTCTGCCTCAAAGTGTTCCATTTTAAACATCTTATAGGTAAACAGAAGTAAATGGCATGTATTTAAATTGGATTTGTTCTCAAACCTGTTTCAACTTGAGCAATTGCTGCAATAAAATTTCCTTTAATATCTTTATTTAACTGCCATTGAAAAAAAACCCTACATCTGGAGCTATTTCTAAAATTGAAGATTGAACATAATTGATATTAAGTACCATTAAGCTCATTATTGGTCTTATAAAGGTATTTCTATATGCTCTGGAATGGATATCATCTCAGAGAAAAACGTTCATCTCTTATGTGTTTCCTGTATTCATCTACTCATCATATTATATACCATATAATATGCTAGCCTCTGAGTATGGAAAAATGATGAACAAATCCAGTGCCTGTCCAGAGGTGAGTGGCATATGTACACATACACAAGTAATAATGCATTGTATGATGTTATCATAGACACACATGCAATATAAGTGTTTTGGAAACAAATGTTAAATTAATAATTCTGCAGTCACAGTAGGGGGAATGGAGTAAGATAGGCTAGGGAAACTAATAAGAGATGGCTTTTGTGCTGGTCTTTATTGATGAATAGGAGTTTGTCAGATAGATGAGGAGGCAAAGAGATTCCAAATAATGGGAGGAGTCTTTCCAAAGACTCCACCCCCAAAGGGATGGAAGTCAGAAAATTCAGGGAACAGTAGGAAATATATTATCCTTAGAGACAATGACATGAATGGAGAGAGGCTGGACAGGAGTCTGGAAATCCTAAGACTGTGGGCAAGCTGTGAACTGCATGTTTATTTGTCCCCTGAATATTGAGTAGAATGTACTCTTATTCAAAACCCTAGAGTTGTAGGATATGCTCTCACTTCATTGCCTCTGTAAAAGATTGCATTTCCTTTCTTCTAAGATGTGTACAAAAAAAGAGAAAGATTTTGAAAATAAACTTTGATACATTTCTTTTCACCAATATTTATTTGTATCTGATTTCTAAAAGGAACATTCAGTGTATGGATCTACAGAAATGTGTGTGATTTTATTAAAATATATATTTCTACAGAACCATAATCATTTCTATCAGATCTTTCCTATTTCACAATAAAAAATCCTTAAAATGAATGACAAGGCAGTGCTGTAGTATTATCTCTACAAGGGATTCTTAGATATGGTTTGTCAGTGTTTGAATAGTGCATTTTTACATGGGAACAAGCAAATTGTGAGCTCTTAACAAAGAGCGTCTTGGAGAATTCTTTTGATGATGATGAATTTTATCTTTGCATATGAGGTTATGCTGAGTGATTCTAATGCGTGTTTCTCTCTCTCTCTGTCTCTTCTCTGTCTGCTCCCCCACTCCCTCTCTACTTCTCCATTTGTCTATAGGGTGGCCATAATGTCTGAAAACATAATAACATTATTTTATTATGTATTACAATATCAGTCAGACCTTTTATTAACCTATGTCTCCAGACTTGATGCTAGTGTGTAGTTCCAAACTGGCTAATGTTGAGATTAGTCAAATATATTTTGATATTAAATAAAATGAGAAAAATAATTGATTCTATTTAAGTAGGCTTTATTTTGGCAGAGCTCCTTGTCGCTCTGGGGAGACATTTTAGATATAACCTGGTTCTTTTATATCTCTGTCAGAAAGAAGCTGTATATGATGCTCAATGTATATTAACTGGTAAAGGGACCACTGAGTTAAAATGTATTCATTCATGGTAGAGCTGGCTGAAAATGGATATGGAATGGGTGGATAGAAGCTAGGGTAGAGGCCATGATAGATTGATATCTAAGTATGAAGAGTCTGTCAGAGCTTGACTTTGCCCTGCCACATTCTCTCTGTACAGAATATTTCAGCTGTATGTCTAAGGGTAGGTGCTATATATTTCTATTGGCTGCTTTATGCTCTTCCAGCATGAATTAGAGTACTGTGGATAGTGTATATGTAGCTTCTTTCAGTGTCTTAGGTATACCTGTGACCCAGTAAGGAGCTGCCAAGGGTGCGCCCTCCTCTTTCTTAATACTCTCCAGGTGAGGCTATCACTAGTGTCATATGGCACCTTTGTAATATTTGAAAAAAAGTGCCCCTTCTTCTAGATGAACATAGTTCACAGGCTATGGATTGGAGGTGGAATAGACGATGGATTTGGGGTATCTTGTCCTGAAAACTAACTACATGATTAAATATGATGACCCTGCCTCCATTACCCAGTGCCAGGTATCTCCAGGACACTAGTATTCAAGAGACAGTCCTGATGCCCATTTTTGGCTGAATATGTATTACTTATACAAGTATTTAAGTAATTAGCACACTTACTAATATGTATACTTAATATACATACATGTGTATACTAATAATATGGAGGTAGCATTTCAATTTGCTAGATTTTTCTTACTTTGCTAAAGTTATGATAAAACTTTGAAAAATTTCACCCCATCTGTTTCTAATATTGATTATTCTAAACCAGAAAAGAGAGTGTGAATTCATGAAATATCTTGGTCAGTAAAGCAGATGGTCATAAGAATCTATAGAAATTCAGTTAGCATCCAAAAGTCCAGAGGATGAAGACTTATTATGCTGCTTGGCTAAAATGAGAGGGAGAAAAGGTGCTCAAAAGTCATATAAAAATGCCAATTTCAGGTTTACTTATGTTTCACTTTTTAAAAAAATTCTTTGTAATAGGCAGAATGATGGGGCCCCAAAGATCTCTAATCTTTGGAACCTGTGAATGTATTAACTTTCACGGCAAAAAGAGTTTTGCAGATGTGATTAGGGTTAAGGACCTTGATTTGGGGGAGATTATTCTGGATTATCTGGGTGGGCCCAACCTAATTAAATGAATCCTTAAAAGAACTTTACTGACTGAAATGAGAGTCAGAGGGAGACATGGCTATGAAAGAATGATCAAGGTGCAATAGAATGTTGCTAGCTTTGAAAATGGAAGAAGGGAAAATAAGCCAAGGATGTGGCTGGACTCTAAAAGCTAGAAAAAGCAAGGAAATATATTCTCCTTTAGACCCTTCAGAAGGGATGCAGTCTTGTTGACATCTCGATTTTAGCCCTGAAAGATCTATTTCAGAACTATGATCTATAGAACTATAAGATGATAAAGTTATATTGTTTTAAGCCACTAAGTTTATGGGAATTTGTTATAGCAGCAATAGAAAGCTAATATACATTTTATGTGCATAGTATTAAATTACATATTGCAGGTTTATGTTTATTTTGAGACACCTCTTTCAAAGATTTCACAGCACTAAAAATCAAGATTTTTTGAATTTTAGTACATCAAAGAACACTATCAATAGAATGAAAAGACAACCCGCAGAGTGGGACAAAATATTTGTAAATCATGTATATGATAAGGGATTAATACCAGAATATATGAAGAACTATAATTCAACAAAAACAAAAAAAAACATTAAAAAATGGGTAAGGGATTTGAACAGACATTTCTCCAAAGAAGATATACACATGGCCAATGAGCACAGAAAAAGATGCCCAGCATCCTGTATCATTAAGGAAATGCAAGACAAAAATCATGATGAGATACCACTTCACACTATCAAGATGTCTATTATCAAAAAAACTCCACCAGAAAATAGCAAGTTACCAGCTTGGAACCCTTGTACATTGCTGGCGGAAATGTAAGATGTAAAATGGTATAGGTGCTGTAGAAAACAGTATGATGCTTCTCAAAAAATTAAACACAGAATTACCAGATGATCCAGAAACTCCATTTGTGAGTATCTACCACGACATAAGTCAAAGCAATAACTTGAACAGACATGTGTACATCCGTGTTCATAACAGCAGTATTCACAATAGCCAAAAGGTAGAAACAACCCAAATGTCCATTGATGGATGAATGGATAAACATATGTGGTATATACATACAGTGGAATGTTATTCAGCCTCAAAAAGGAAGGGAATTCTGACACATGCTGCAACTTGGTTGAACCTGAGGACATTATGCTAAGTGAAACAAGCAAGACATAAAAAGACAAAGATTCTATGATTCTACTTCTGTGAGGTAGAGTAGTCAAATTCAGAGTCAGAAAGTAGAATGGTTGTTGCCAGGGGCTGAGGGAGGAGAGAATGGGGAGTTATTTTTTAATAACTACAGAGTTTTTAGTTTGGGAAGATGAAAACGTTATGGAGATGGCTGATGGTGATAGTTTCACAGCAATGTAAATATACTTAATGCCACTGAACTATACACTTAAAATCATAAGTTTAACATATATCTTACCATAATAAAAAATTAATATACTTTGAGTAAAAGAAACAAGTGAGATTAATTCAAGCATGTTTGAGAAATGGTAAGGAAAGCATAGCAAGACAAGGGTAGAGCAGTGGCTTTCAACTAGGAGAGATTTTTATCCTCAGTGGACATTTGGCAACATCTGGAGACATTTTTGGTTGTCAGAATGGAAATGTTGCTACTAGCATCTAGTGGGTAAAGGACAGGGAGGGATGTTGCTAAACATCCTGCCGTGTGCAGGCCAGCCTCCCACAACAAAGAATTATCCAGCTCAAAATGTCTGTAGTACTAAGAGGTAAGAAATTCTGTTCTAAAGGTATTGGGTAATGTGGTTGGATAGAGTTGGAGGGAACTGATGAGAAGGGTCTTAAATGATAAGCCAAGAAGCTTAGGGTTTGTGCAATAGGCAATACATTCTTTAAGGCGGGAGAAAGGGGATTTAATGGTGATTGAGAAATATTAATCATGGGAGAATGCATTAGACACAAGGAAGGATTAAAGGCAGGAGACTTACATATGCTGTTGTGGTAATCTAGTACGATGTGGCAAAATCTATAATGCTCTATGTGGTTGCATGTGACAGGCACTGTTTTTAAGGGATTTACATGTAGTACTCATGGAGCCTTCATAACATCTACGTGTTATAATCATTATTCTCATTTCAAAGAAGAGGAAATGGAGAATAGAGTAAGTATACAAGGCCAGTAGGGAATGGAGCTGGGCTTTGAACCTGTGGAGTCTGTGGAGTCTTCTTTTATATGTTGCCTTTTTTTAAATGCCTAGATTCATCTTTTTTTCTGTTACCTTGGTTGCAAAATTGGATTTTCAGTTAAGTCAAGTAAGGGGATTGTCCAGACTTCACTACTTCCTTGAGTTTGAGGAAGACTGAGAAAGCTGATAAGACATCAACTGGCTTCTTGAGTTTTAGAAAATTGCTTGGAGGGAAGATTAGAATTGAGAGTGGGTGAATTAAAAATATAGGTTGGAGGAGGTGAATAATCAGTAAGAGACCGCAATTTCTCACCCACTAGCTCTCAAATTCTGACTCTCCAAAAGCTTCAGCAGGCTGTAGATGCCATTCCACTGACATGCATCAAACTTGAAAAACAGAATCTAGGCCAGGATTGTCACTCCACCTCCCACTCCCCAGTAACACTCACTCATCCCAAACACTTCCCACTCAATAATCTTTACCCATGAAAAGGAAAAAAAGATGGCCATGCCCTGCTGTGATGGCCTTGTAAGAGCTTGTTTAGGGAATGGAGGGGTCTGTGCTACTGAGGAAGGAGACAGAAGAGAGAAAGAGCTCTTTGTTTCATTGAGAGCATGTCACATTCACTGTTTGCTTGCTCTTTGTAATCAGTATTGCAGTTTGCCATAGCTCTGAAGATCTGGAAAAGACTGAAAAGCTGCTGGCCCAATTAGTATTTATCCCTGAAGAGGTTTAAGACCAGGAATCCAGCTGTTATAGTCTTGATTTTATAACTAATAAATTCTGTGATCTTGGACAACATTACCATATTCATCATTATTTTACTGGCTGTATTTCCATGCAATATCTTCTTTTGATATTCATAATGGGCTGCTGGAGTAGGCAAAGCAGATGTTATTACTTTTTTTTTTTTCTGATAAGAAAAGCTGACATTCCAAAAGGTTAAGTAATGTACTTAAGGTCCCCTACCTAGCAGGTGACAAAACTGGGACATGAGCGTGGTTTGGTTCAATTCACTTCAAATCCATTTGTTCTGATATCATTACTTCTCCAATTCTAGGGTGCATAAGTATCGCTTGGACACTCTCCTAGAACACAGATTCCTGGGACCTACTCCAAACTATGACGTGTATTACTATAGAATAATATTAATGGTATTTATTACTATAATATCTCTATTATTTAGATACTATCTATATGCTAATTTACTAGGCCTGGGGTGAGATTTGAGAGTCTGCAATTCCAACAACCACCTAGGTGACATTAATGGAGCTGGATTATACATAATTTCAAAAGTAGCACTGCTTTATACTATACCAATGCACCTCTTTGTACTTCAGTTTCCTGATCTATAAGGAGAGATGACAATAATTGGCTTCCTTTACCTCTCAGAATTACAACTAGGTTTAAATGCCTACAAATACTTTGTAGGTCCTCCCATAAAGAGAAACATTCTATTTCCTTTGCCTCTTGGATCTGGGCACTCTTGATGACTTGCTCATACAAATAAGTTATGGTAAAAGGTGACATGTGACTTAGGCAAGACCATAGTGGCCTTAGTTTCTATTCTTGCTTTCATGGAATCCTGAAGCCACCACGTGAAGAAGTCCAGTCTAAAACTGGTGATGACAGAGACCCCTCTGATGATCCAGACCTCAGTGAGGCTATCTAGGATCGTCATGTCAGCTAAATGACACCATGTAAGTAAGCCCAAGAGAGCTTACCAGAACTGCCCCATCCACCTACAGAATTATAAGAAATGATAAATTGTTGTGTGTGAGGTGCTTTGTTATGCAGCAATAGAGAACTCAAATGGGAATAAGATAGATAATGATTATGAAAATATTTTGAAATTATAGTAATGCCTTTGCAAATTCTCTAAGAATAAAGCTTTTCTATAATAAATAATAAAAATGAGCTGTACTAAAAATTAACAAAGCAGATAAAAGATTTAAAATCAAGCAATAAGAATAAACACTGAGTAAAATGAAGATATACTAATAAAAATAGATAAATGAGCAAATGAATACGAAAGGAGGATTTTTTCTGTCCACCAATAAGTGTAGAGGGAATAGTAAAGTTAGAAAAAAATCAACATTTTGCAACTACATGGTGAAGATTAATTAGGGCAAAAGTCATCTGTGGATGCTAATCTAGGGGGGAAAGTTTGATGAAGATGATGCTTTGGTCTCAATATGCCTTTGCAGATTGTTATTCATTGTAATAGGAAAATCTTTATTACACAGTAGGAAAATCATACAATACCATGACTGGGTAATCAAAATTAAAATTGCCAATGAAAGTCGATGGATACTGTGTACTTCTAGATGTGATACCATGAGAAGGATACATCCCTGGGGATGTATAATCCCCTACTCATGAGGAAACAGAGAAACTCAAATTGAGGGATAGTCTATAAAATAACAAACTTATGTTTTTGAAAAATTAAAATGTCATGAAAGACAGAGAAATATTGAGAAATTGCTCCAGATTAAAGAAGACTACAGATATATGATAGCTAAATGCAATACATGATTCTTGACTGAATTCTGTGCTTGAAGGGGAAGATGCTATAAGGGGCATTACTGGGAATATATACTGCAGATTGGATAAAAGTCTTAGGTTGATGTTAAATTCCCTGAACTCCATTATTGTATTGTAGCTGTATGGATATTCTTAGCTGTAGGAAATGAACATTGAAATGTTAAGGAGTTCAGGGGTCATGATGTATGCCTTTCAAATATGTTAGAAAAGGGGCATCTGAGTGGCTCAGTGGTTGAGCATCTGTCTTTGGCTCAGGTCCTGATCCATGGGTCCTGGGATTGAGCCCCGCATTGGGCTCCCAGCAGGAAGTCTGCTTCTCCATCTGCCTATGTCTCTGCCTGTCTCTGTGTCTCTCATGAATAAATAAATAAAGTCTTAAAAAATAGTTTAGAAAAGATAAATCTCATGCATGCAGATACATGAGATAGTGAGCAAGTGCATGAGTGTGGAAGAGAGATATGATAAAGCAAAAAAGCAAATGTGGCAAAATATTAAAAAATGTATGAATCTTGATAAAGTGTGTATTAGTTCTTTAAGCTCTTCTTACAACTTTCCTGTGTATTTGAAATTATATCAAAACAAAAAGTTATAAAAAAATTATTTAAGTGAATATACATAGATATATTTTAGGTGAATATATTTTTCATTTCCAAGTAAAGATGAACTTTGTGAGCCTTATAAAAGGCAGAAATCAGGGATCCCTGGGTGGCTCAGTGGTTTGGCGCCTGCCTTTGGCCCAGGGCGCAATCTTGGAGACCCGGGATCAAATCCCACGTTGGGCTCCCGGTGCATGGAGCCTGCTTCTCCCTCTGCCTGTGTCTCTGCCTCTCTCTCTCTCTCTGTGTGGACTATCATAAATAAATAAAAATTAAAAAAAAATTTTAAAAGGCAGAAATCATAAATTATTGATATATTTGACCAAAATTTTAAAAAACCTATAAAATCAGCAAAATTAGATGATAAAATATAGGCTAAAGAAATATTTGTAAGAGAAATGACATAAAAATAATTAATTCTCTCTACATTTTTATTTTGGGGGGGAGGGAGAGAGAGAGCAGAGTGGGAGGGGGAGGGACAGATGGAGAGGGAGAGAGAGTATTTTTTTTAATTTTTATTTATTTATTCATGAGAGAGAGAGAGAGAGACACAGGCAGAGGGAGAAGCAGGCTCCATGCAAGGAGCCTGATGTGGGACTCCATCCGGGGGCCTCCAGGATCACACCCTGGGCTGAAGTCGGCACTAAACTGCTGGGCCATCTGGGCTGCCCGAGAGAAAGAGAGAGAGAGAGAGAGAGAATCTTAACCTGGCTTCATGCCCAATGCAGAGCCCAATGCCAGGCTGGATGTCACCACCCTGAGATTATGATCTCAGCCAAAATCAGCAGTCTAATGCATAATTAATTGACTGAGCCACTCAGGTACCCAACATAAATACAATTAAAGTTTTAAATATAAAGAGATCATATAGACTGCAGTAGGTAAAGAAAGAATACAGGTACATGCGGGGGAGGGATAAGATGTGTCTTGTGACCTGGTAGCCTTGGATTGTGGTGCTCTATATGTGATGATGGAGGAGCTGTCATGGGAAGGTTGCATTGCTTCTTATGTTCACTGCAGCCAGAACTGAAACTACCCACCCTCTAAGCCCACTCTCCACTTCTGAAGAGCTACAGGTTCTCTGTAGACATCTTGACTCTGCTGACACCTGGCAGTCTACCTGGTCATCTACCTGCTGGACCATTCCTGGATTGCTATAGCATCACCACCTCCAAGAAGCATACACTGTGGTGGTCTCCTGCCTCTTACCCACAAAGGTTTGCAACAAAGGATCTAGGACCCCTTCAGCACTGGAGGCCATAAGGACTCACTCTGCTCTTCCTGCAGCTGGCAGCCCCATCAGGCCTGGTCCAGGGCAACATGTGACAAAGTCCAGGCCTGGAAAGTAAAGATTTGCCCCAGAGTATGCAGCTGGTAAGTGGCTGGGCCCCTGTAGAACCCAGGATAATCATCTTCAGAGTGTGTGCTCAGCCCCACTGTGCTGCATTGTGAAGTAAAACAGCCTTTCAGAGGATGCTACTCTTCTCCTAGTAGTTTTCTGGCTTTTCTATCAAATTATCAAAATCCATCTACCCTGGTTCCCCTCTGGGAAAGTCTTAGACCCCACACTCCCTTTTGCCTTCCTCTCTGTGAACCTTGAAATCACCAGCAGGAGGGCCACAATTCAAGGTCACAGTCTGGGGGAAGAAGGTGGAGCCACTTTAGTGTCTACTCTGGGCATCCAGTACAGTGTGGCCAGTGCAGTCAGGTGAGGCAAAGGTTTGGGGAGTGGAGAGGGACACTTTTGTTAGATTATTTCCACTCCTTTTTCAGAACATGAAAGAGAATGTCTTGCAGCAACTGCTACCATTTATGGAATGCTTTCGATGTGCTTGATTCTGTGTCATTCACTTTACCTGTGCTATCTTATCTTCTTGAGCCCCCTCTATCATCCTTTGAGGCGTGATTGCTGAAGATCACACAGGTTATGACAGAAGAGTGAGACTAAGAAACTGGTACCTGAGCCAGAACTTGCGGGCATTCTTGCCTGTTTCCAGTTGGTATCTACCCAGAATCCTGGCTTTCCCAGGTCATGGGATCTAAGGTCTTCATTAATTATTCTTAGGACAAGCTATAAATAAAGCTGGCAAATAAAGCTGCAGAGTTCTGTCTCTCTTGGTGGCCCTTTTTCTCCCCTCTGAGGGAGGAAGAATCTGAGCAAAAAATAATTAGCACCAGAAAGGTCTCCATTCAGCCTGGCCCTTGCCTGGAAAGGGCCTGGTGCTTTCACTCCTAAGACACGGGCTTTCCTCTTCTTTCTTGGGTACTGAGAAAAAGTCTTTTCAACCAGAGTTTTCTCTTTCCTCTTGGGTCCTGCCATCTCTACTACCTAGCATTTTCCACAGTCAATTGGAAGGATGTCAGGCCCCACCTGAAAGCAGAGTTTTCTCTTTCCTCTTGGGTCCTGCCATCTCTACTACCTAGCATTTTCCACAGTCAATTGGAAGGATGTCAGGCCCCACCTGAAAGCAAGCCAAGGCCAGGAAGCCACTGGGGTACTTTTTATCTCTTTGACCTGCCTCACCCCTCTTTCCTTTATCATCAGCATCATAAAGGGTAGTGCAAGGAGTGGCTAGAGGGGTGTGGAGTAGCCATAGGGTCTCAACTTCTGATCAATTTTCTTCGTTGTCAGATGAAAAGGGGGCGGAGACTAAAATAGGAGAATGGCCATTCTTGGGGATGAGGAGCTTTGCCCATTTTTAAAGCCACTTCATTTCTTAGGGAAGAAGAGTAGCTAGTTGTTGCTTTAAAATTGGTTCTCATTAAGCAGGAAACTTTGGCCCCATTTCTAGCCTAGACTTAGCTCCTGAATGGGTAGCAAGTAACCCTGAATGAGTCTATAAATGAACATATTGCTGGGCATGAAGAACTATGGGAGGATTAAGTGGGAACAGTATGTAAAGTAGCCAGTCTAGTAGAGAGGGAGCAGGGCTGGGGCCTGGGCATCAGAAGTGTGGCAATATTGGCTCTATACAGAATCCTGTTCTGTGCTGTTTATCTTTTTGTTTAAGAATTTTTCCAAAGGCAGTGTAAGTATTCATGATTGTAGGGGCTAGATAATGCTCATTAGAACATCTTCTCTGTTTTAAAAAAATATATTTAAAATTTTCCAGAATAAAGCATTCTTTAAGCAACTAAAAAGTAAAAATACAAACAAGACTATTCAAAAAAATAAAGGAAAAATACTAAGCAGTGTTAAAAAAATTTACCCTTATAAGTCATATAAAAATGCAGTTGGGAAAAAGATACCTTTTCACTTATGAAATTAGTAAAGATGTAAAATGATAATATTCAATGCTGTCAGGGATGTAGCATGTTAAGTGCTATGTTGGTAACTGTAACAATTTGTACAATGTGGAAAGCACATATCAAAAATTTTAAATGTGTTCTTACTCTTGATCCAGTAATTAAATCCTATGAATTCATCCCATGGAAAGAATCAGAAATCTAAACAATTATTTATATCCAAAGATGTTCTTTGTAGCATTGTTTATGTTATTGAAAATCTGGATAGTCCAATAAAGAGTTAAGCAAATTAGGTTGCATGTGATGTTTGTAAAAAGTTTTCAGTAATATGGGAAATTCTGATAATATATAAAACAAAATGAAAGCATACACTTAAAAGACTACATGGTAATAAAAAAATATTAACAGTGATCCACTAGTCAGGGTCCTAGTAGGATACAGATGGCACTCACTAGGGTTTACTGAACGAAATCTAAAGAAGGGATGATTTACAGAGGTGGGGGCAGGATTAAGGAGCCATCCAGTGACTTAGCAACAGAGGGTAGTGTGACCAGCCTTCATCCCCAGGCAAGCAAAAGCAGGGAACAATAACCATAGCTGAAGCTGGGGAAGATAATAAACTAGCTCTATTCCTATCCTGTGGTCTGATATTCCACTGTGGACAGCATATGTGGAAGCTGGTAATGCTGTCCTTATAGATCAGCCTTCTGGGGCACATTAGAGCAGGGTGGAAACCTACCAAGAGTGGATCTAGAGGTGCAGACAGAAATTAACCAGCACAAGTATTGTCTCTCTTGGAGGACTAGGGGTGTGTATTATTATTATTATTTTTTTATCTCCTAGTTTATAAAACTCCTCACCCTAGTGTGAACACTCCTTGCCCATAGGAGTTTGAAAACAAAAGGCATACAGTTTATATATTATGTTTTCTTACTCAAGCTATCACAGTTAAAACAATTTAAAGTGTAAAATTTGTATTAAGAAATATATCCTTATATTTTCCTAAGTTATTTGCCCTTAATCTCTCCCTCCCCATTACTTCTCTTTTCTGATTTTCTGTATTGTTCTGCCTTTTCCTACATTATTTGTGTATCTAATAAGTAAACTTCTTAGGATAAAAAAACCTCATAGGACTGTCTGCTTTATGAATAGCTTGTGACTGCGTAAAGCACTGTACTGTCATAGCAGCAGAATAACTAAGAGCTTTGATTTGGTCAAGGACAATCAGGAGAAAGGCAGGTCACTTCCTGTCACCCCCACACCCCGGGGAACTACAGTTCTCAGAATGTCCATGGCTATTGTAGAAGTAGAGAAAGATTCAATATTGGTAGGAATACTGGTTTCCTATTTTTAGAACCACTGTGACTATAATGCTTGTTTTGTCTAGAACTGCTGTTCCAACTGGCCAAATGTTCATGCACCTATAATTTAGGAGCACAACTATAAGATAAAATATCTAAATTCATTTCACTTGAGTTTAAGAACATAATACTTGAATATTTTTATTTGAAATGTGTTGATTTTATAGAAAGTAACTAACTGGTATGAAGCAGTGACTATATTTTAAAATATGTCTTTTATTGAAAAAATTTTCTTCACAAGCCCTAGTATTAATTTAATCAAGTAAATCTGATTTTTATTGTAGACATTTTATGTTTGAAAGCAGTCATATTTGAGGTGTGTAACGATATATCATTTTGGCCTTGACAAGCTAATATAAAAAAAAAGACTTTAAAAGAAAAAAGGTATTTTACTCACTCAGAATTTTGAATAACTTTTTAAAGTAGAATTTGAAATGATTAAAACAACTCATTACCTGCTAAAAGGCTTGGGTCATGTGTATTTTGACTTAAATTATTTTGCACATTGACATTGATTTTGATCATTTGCTCACTATCACGGCTTCTCTGTGGATATTATGCAGCAAAGCCATTAACAACCCAGATTTCAATTCAGAATGTTAAAATTCATTGAAACACTGTATGTGCTTTTGGTGCATTGAGAAGTTCAGTCATGAACAACCTGTCATGGCTTATCTCTGGAGAAGTACTAATTTTCTCGAATGCTTTGACCTGTTTGAGTGTCAGAAACCTGGATTCCAAACTCTCTTTCAACTCATCTTTCTAGGTTTTAGTTCCACGTAATCAAGTATGGTTTTGAAAATATTGTTTGGAGTAAATTAGATAAAAGAGATGCTGATTTCCTCCTTTTTTGATTTTTCATGCTATCACATGTATTAGTTCTGACATTTTCATTCACTTAGCTAACTCTAATCAATGACTTCAGTAAATGTGCTGGCATAGTGTGTTTATTGATAACTCAAATCAATTGATAAAATTGATGTTTTAGACAAAGCATGTAATTAATAGCCATAACTTATGTGTTAGCTGATGAGGATACAAACAAAATCAGAATAAATCAAATGACTCATCTGGCTTCCACAAAAACCATGTGAAATCGCCCAGTTATCAACATATTTAAAAGGTAAAAAATTAGCATTGAATTTTTATAAAGAAGTAAAAATAGAGACCTATAACAAGAATAAAACTGCTGATTTAGGACAATGGCTTGAGTTAAGGGTAAACCAGATGAAGAATGAGCCCAGTTATATATATAATATAATATGATATGATATAATAAAATTATTGCCATTTTTCCTTTACTAAATACTTACTTAAGAACACCAGGATTTGACATTTGCAAAAGAGAGCAATGCTAGGACTTGTACCTGAGAACGCCCATATATTACAAACATGTACAAAATACATATATTAAGGAACAGATCATGGGAAACTCTGCCATGACGGTCCAGTGCTTAACAATAGCATGGCAAATTCCATTAGGTTTCAAAGCCTGAAAATCATCTGTGGCTTGATGCTCCACCTCTGGGCTGCCTGAATCCATGGATTTACCCTTGGATTTATTGCCCCCTGAATCCATGGCTTACCTTTGGATTTATTCTTCCTTCATTTCCTTCTAGCTATGTATGTTTAATCCAAGTTAGCAGTGTTTCTGCTGGTATAACATTCTCAAAATCCTTGCTGGTGTTTTGTTCACTTCATGGAGATACAGGATATCACACAAGAGGGTCTTCCAGAGATCTTTCCTGGATAATCCATCTTCATTTTGGGCTTCTGTTGAGATGGTTGCTTGGATCCATGAGCTATATATGTCTAATATCTTTAGCAAAAGTTTTTCTAGTTATACCATTGGTGTTCTCTCTAGGGGACTGTTTCTCATCTTTTGTTCTCTGGATAGATTGAGGATTTTCCAAATCATCAAGTGCTGGTATCTTTTGTTTAACAGTTCCTTCTTCAATATATCTTTTTTTCCTCTTGCATTTTACAATAAGCAGTGAGGAGAAACCAGGCTGCCCTTTTCACACTTTGCTTAGAAATCTCGTTAGCTAAATATCTATTGCTTACTAGTACTATTTTCATCCAATGCTAGTACAAAAATGAGCCAAGTTTTCTGCCACTTTATAACATGAATCATATCTCCTCCAGTGTCCAACATGTCTTCATTTCTTTTTATGACTTTATTAAATCACCTTGAATGATCATCTTTCTACTAACCATCTCCTTACAGCAACCTAGGCTTTTTCTATTACACATTTCAAAACTCTTCAGTTTCTATCCATGATCCAATCCCAAAGCCACTTCTACCTTTTTTTAAGTTTTTGTTACAGCAGTACTCCTTTCTGAGTACCAAAGGTATATAATCTTCCTAGGGCTCTGTAACAAAGTACCACAAACTGGGTAACTAAAAAAAAGAAATGTATTCTCTCACAGTAATGGAGGCTAGAAGTCCAAAATCAAGGTGTCAGCAGGGCTGTTCTCTCTCTGAAGGGAATTCCTCCCTTGCCTTTTCCCTAGCTTTTGGTGTTTGCCGTCAATTTCTGGCATTCTTTGCTTATAGTTATATCACTCAATCTCTGCTTTTGGCATCATATGGCTTTCTTATGTCTATTCACATGGCCTTCTTTTTTAAAAAAAAAAAAGATTTTATTTATTTATTCATGAGAAACACACAGAGAGAGGCAGAGACACAAGCAGAGGGAAAAGCAGGCTCCATGCAGGGAGCCGGATGTGGGACTTGATCCCAGATCCCAGGGTCATGCCCCAAGCCAAAGGCAGACACTCAACCGCTGAGCCACACTGACGTCCCCACATGGCCTTCTTATAAGGACACTAGTCATTGAATTTAGGACCCACCCTAATCCAGTATGATCATTTAAACTAATTACATCTGTAAATACTATTTTCAAATAGGATATTTTTTTGAGATTCTGGGTGGATATGAATTTTGAGGGGGTACTCTTCAACCTAGAGAACCTCAAACATGCTAAGCCACCCCACAATGCACAAAATCAAAACTGTTCAATGTAGCCTAATTAGCAGTAGAGTGAATTAATAGTCATTGAATGTCATAGATACTTTTGAGGAAAATTAATTCAATGTAAATTTCACATGTGTCGTTCAGCTTATTTCATGTTTAAGGTTGTATTTTTAACCTAGTTTGGCCCATTTTCTTAACCTATTGTAGAAAGACTCAATTTGGGGGGGGCAGAAAAGAAGGCAAAGGTATTTTTTTATTTTTGGTTTTATTTTGATTTGTTTATTTCTTTGACTGTCCTCTCATGGTTTCCTGCCCATCTTTCCTGTCTCCCTGTGGTTGTCATATTTTTGATTCTCCACCCCTTTTTAAGTAGTTTTCTCATATTTGGGAAAATTCTTAATATGTAAGTTCTGCATACCTAAATTAGAATTCCAAGATCCCTTGCCAATTCTCTTTAAAAGTGAACAAGATTTTCTAGCTAGGCAAG
The DNA here is from genome assembly GCF_048164855.1 of Canis lupus baileyi. Lineage (NCBI taxonomy): Eukaryota > Metazoa > Chordata > Mammalia > Carnivora > Canidae > Canis > Canis lupus. The sequence goes on along the minus strand of NC_132846.1, from coordinate 11,230,334 downwards.
GAAAAAATAGGTATGTAAGATGGAAAGGGAAAAGTAAAGTTGTCTATATTCACAGATGACATGATCATCTATATTGAAAATACTATGGAAATGAATAAAGGCTACTAGAACTAATAAGGAAATTTAGAAAAGTTACAGAATACAAGGGCAATATACAAAAAACGATTGTATTTCTATAGATAAGCAGTAAACAATCAGAAACTGAAATAAAAATAAAAATAATACCATTTATCATAGCATCAAAGATATGAAATGCTTAGGGACAAATTTGTCAAAATTTGTACAAGACACATACACTGAGGGGTGCCTGAGTGGCTCAGTTGGTTAAGCATCTGCCTTTAGCTCAGCTCATGGTCCAAGGGTCCTGGGATTGAGTTCTCTGTCGAGCTCCCTGCTCAGCAGGGAGCCTGCTTCTCCCACTCCTTCTGGCTTCCCCCTTGCTCATTTTCTCTTGCTTGTTCTCTCTCTCAAATAAATAAATAAAAATCTTAAAAAAAGAAAATTTAAAGACACATACACTGAAAACCATAAAACATTGTTGAAAGAAGTTAAAGAAAGTCTAAATCAATAAATAGATGTACTATATTCATGGATATTAAGGCTCAATATTATTAAGATGTTATTTGACATTTTAAGATGTCATTTGACATTTGACCCAATATATTGATCCATATATTCAACAGAATCAGAATTAATATCCCAGCACACTTTCATACAAATTGACAGCTGATTCTGAAATTTAATGTAAATGCAAAGAACCTAGAATAGCCAAACACACATAAACACACACATAATAACATGAAAAAGAAGAAAGTTGGAGTATAACACCATCTGATTTCAAGAGTTATTATAAACCTACAATAATAAAGAGAGTGTGGTACTAGCATGAAGACAGACATATAATTCAATGGAATAGAATAGAAATTCTGTAGATAGACTTAAATAGGTTTCGTCAAATAATTTTTGACAAATAAGCTAAGAAAATTCAATGGGGAAAGGATGATCTTCTCAACAAACAGTGCTAGAATAATTGGATAGTCTATGCAAAAGAATTAACCTCTACCCTAATTTTATACCATACTCAAAAATTAACTCAAAATGGATCATAAATCTAAATATAAGAGCTAAAACTATAAAAAAATCTAGATGAAAACAATGGAAAATATGTTAGTTTGGCAAATATCTCTTAAATACTACACAAAAAAACACAAACTACAAAAGAAAAACAATTAAGAACTTTTACTCTTTGAAAGACAAAGCTAGTAAAATGAAAACTCAAGCCACAGAATGGGAGAAAATATTTGCAAAACATTTACCTGACAAAGGACTTATATTAAGAATATATAAAGAAAACTTACAACTTAATTATATTAAGAAAAACAGCTCAATTAAAAATGGCGAAAGATTTGAACAGACACTTCATCAAAGAATATATAGGAATGACAATTAAACACATGAAAATCTGCTCAATATTACTACTCAATTTGGAAACGCAAATTAAAACTATAATAAGCACCCAGTAAAATGATTAAAATTAATAAGACTGACCACATTAGCTGTTGATAAGAAGCTGGAGTTATTGGAACTCTCAAAGACTGTTTGTGCTAATGTAAAATGATATAGCCAAAATGGAAAACAATTTGGCAACTTATTAAAAAGTAGAATATACATCTACTATTTGCCCAGCCATTCTACTTCTATGTATTTACCCATGAGAAATGAAAGCGTACATCTGTATAATGACTTGTACATGAATATCCATAGGAGCTTTATTTGTAATAGCCCCAAACTGGAAACAAACCCAAATATTCATCAACAATAAATGGATAAATGTAATATACTATATTCACACAATGGAATACTACTATTGAGAAATAAAAAGGAATGAACTATTGATAACTTACAATCACATGAATTAATCTCAAAATTATTATGCTGGGTGAAAGAATCCAGACAAAAATAATACATATGATATCACATATAAAATTCTGAAAAATGAAAATTAAAGCAAGAGAAAACAGTTTCATGATTGCCTGGGACAGGGAAATATGAGGGAGGTGGAATGGCTTACACATGGTAAGGATAGGATAGATTCATTATCTTTTTATGGTAATGGTTTAATAGGTATATACATATGTCAGAACGTATCAAATTATACACCTCAACTATGTGCAGTTTACTGCATTACCAATTATAACTTGCTAGAGCTGAAAAAATTAGAAAACCAAAGGAAAAAAATCATAAAGAAATCCTAAAAGGGACAAGAAGAATATTTCAACTTTTTGTTAAAGATGAGAGCTGAAAAAAAAAAGATGAGAACTGAGAGGATGTTTGCATTCATGATTTTAAACTGTAAAGTACTTAGAACAGCCTAACTTAGAAAGTAGTTGATACACCTACTTACTATTATTATTACAAAAAAAAAAATCCTCAGCCACTTTAGATCAAGTTCAAAGACCTTCAATTTAGAAATAAGCAGCAAAATAGAATAGCTTCCATTTTGTTGGCTTGTGTCAGAGGTGTCCTGCTTTGGGGGCTATCAGTGGTTGTAAGAATGAACTCTCGACAAGGAAGTAGCATCAAGGAGGGTGATGGTGCAATGGCAGTCTTTTTCTTAGGCTACTTCTCTGGCATGATTTAACTTTAGACTATTAGCTTCAAGTCTGTTTTTCTAGTCTTCCCAGTAAGATATCTAATATATTTGAACATATTAATTACTTGCTTAACCTAGTGAGCATGGATTCTGTTGACTGCAGCCAAACATCTTGTCCAATAAAATCCCCCAGGAAAAAAATTGCAAAAATTAGACATCTTTTAAGAAAAACTACCATTAGTTTTTTCTCTTCTGTTTTGGAAAGAGAGGAAGTCTTAACCTACTTAGATAAACATTTAATCAATAGGCTAAAAGACATTTATATAGTCTGTACCTCCCTCTACTTAGAATTTTTTTTCATTGCTTTACATGGAAATCTTTATTTGAATTAAAATAGAGGCATGGGGATGGGGTACTCGCTGGATTTTCATGAAAGATTTTGGGTTCTCAAAGTGTAGTGATTCGGGGAGCAGTGGGAAGGCCATAGGGCTGGGTGTATATAAATATAAATGGTATCAATGAGAACATAAATAACATAAATTATGAAAATTTTTTATTTTTTATTGCTTTTTTAAGATAATGTTGGATGTGACTGGTCTGTGAATATTACACATCAATTTTGAGGCAAATGAGTTTTCACTTGATTGAGAATTTTTGCTTAAGGAGGTAATGTGATTTTCAGATGAAATTCTTATTTTAAGGATGATGCCTCTGGATAACAGACACCTTAGTGGAAAGTAGAGTTGTACATACTGACATGGAAAAGTATCTGTGACAAGTTTTTTTTTTTTTAAGATTTTACTTATTTATTCATGAGAGACACAAAGAGAGAGAGAAGCAGAGACACAGGCAGAGGGAGAAGCAGGCTCCATGCAGGGAGCCCAATCTGGGACTAGATCCTGGGACTCCAGGATCATGCCCTGGGCCAAAGGCAGATGCTCAACCACTGAGCTGCCCAGGCGTCCCTCTGTGACCAGCTTTTAAAGGAAAGGAGCAAGATAAAGAGTAGTATGTATAGTATAATACCACCTGTGTGTTGTTTGAATATATAGGATGAGATATTATGTTACTTTTTAATTAGAGAAATTGAACCAGATAGGGTTTGGACTTTGGCACACTAGGTACAGTGGGATTCTGGGGTGAGATAACTCCCTGAAAACAGAATGAATAGAAGTTTTTACAGTGGAAAGGGAGAAGCCCTTCTCAAACTCTTTTGATACTAAGCTCCAGTAACGCTGGCTACCAGGTATATATACACCAGGCAGAAGATTAGAGATCAGCTCCTGAGAAAAGATCTATGAATATTAATATTTGGGTGGTTTCCTAAAGAAAAGTCTGGATTTCTGATTAATTACTTTGGAGGAAAGTGTATTGGTCAACAAAGGCTTATAGTCAAATTTTCTATTGCTTTACTCTAAAATATTTGTAGATATGTTGCTGTCCAGTTTTCCCAGCATTATTTGTTGAAAAGAGTATCCTTTTCTCACTGGATATTCTGTCCTGGCTTTGTTTAAGATTAGTCGACCATGTAGTTGTAAGTTTATTTCTGACTTTTCTATTCTGTACTATCAATCTAGGAGTCTATTTTTGTGCCAGTACCATACTGTTTTGAGCTCTACACCTTTGTAATGTAAGTTAAAGTCTGGAATTTGATGCCTCTAGCTTGGTTTTTCTTTTTCAAGGTTGCTTGGGCTATTTGGGGTCTTTTGTGGTTCCATACAAATTACAGGATTGTTTGTTCTGGCTCTGTGAAAAATACTGTTGGTATTTTGATAGAGACTTCTTTATTTATTTTTTTAAAATTTTATTTATTTATTCATGAGAGATACACACAGGGAGAGGCAGAGACACATGCAGAGGGAGAAGCAGGCTCCATGCAGGGAGCCCAATGTGGGACCCGATCTTGAGACCCTGGGATCACACCCTAAGCAGGAGTCAGACGCTCAACCGCTAGGCCACCCAGGTGCCCCAATAGAGACTTCTTTAAATGTGTAGACTGCTTTGGGTAATACAAACATTTTTTAGAGAGGGAGAGGGAAAGAAAGAATCTTAAGCAGGCTCCATGCTGGGCATGGAGCCTGATGTGGGGCTCAAACTCACAACCTTGAAATCATGACCTGAACTGAAACCACAAGTTGGATGCTCAATTGACTAAACCACCTAGGTGCCCTGGGTAATACAGACATTTTAACAATATTTGTTCTTCCAATTCATGAATATGGACATATGAAAAGATGTTCGTCATCATTTACCATCAGGGAAATGCAAACCAAAACTACAATGAGATATTACTTCATACCTGTTAGAATGGCTAAAATCAACAGCACAAGAAACAACAGATATTGGTGAGGATGTGGAGAAAAAGTAACCCTTAGGCACTATTAGTGGGAATGCAAATTGGTGCAGCCATCCCACAGTATGGAAGTTCCTCAAAAAGTTAAAAATAGAATTATCCTATGATCCAGTAATTGCAGTACTGGGTATTTACCTAAAGAATACAAAAACACTAATTCAAAGGGATGCATGTACCTCTATGTTTATAGCAGCATTATTTACAATAGCCAAAATATGGAAGCAGCCCAAGAGTCTGATGAATAGATAAAGAAGATATAGTATAGATATATATAACAAAATATTATTTGGCCATAAAAAGAATGAAATCTTGGCATTTTCAATAACATGGATGGGTCTGTAGAGTATAATGATATATGAAATAAGCCAGTCAGAGGGAGACATAGTCCATATGATTCCACTCATATGTGGAATTTAAGAAACAAAACAAATAAACTACAACAGCAAAAAAGACAGAGAAACCAAAGAACAGACTCTTAACTATAGAGAAGAAACTGATGGCTGCCAGAGAGGAGATGGGTGGAGGGATGTATTGAATATGTGATGGGCATTGAAGAATACACTTGTGATGAGCAGAGGAGAGGTAGGTGGGAGGATGGGTGAAATCAATGAATGGTATTAAGAGTACACTTATCTTGATGAACTCTGAGTAAAATATGAAACTGCTGAATCACTATATTGTACACCCAAAACTAATATATACTGTATATTAACTACACAGGAATTAAAATTAAAAACAAGATGAAATCAGAGAGGGAGACAAACCATAAGAGACTCTTAATCATAGGAAACAAACTGAGGGTTGCTTGAGGTGAGGGGGGAGGGGGTAGGCAGATGGGGTAATGGACATTAAGGGGGGCACATAATGTAATGAGCACTGGGTATTATAAAAGACTGATGAATCAATGACCTCTATCTCTGAAACTAATAATAAATGTTAATTAATTGAATTTAAATAAAAACTTTTAAATTAAAATAAATAAATAAAATAAAAATATGTGATAAGTATTGCTCCCTAATAATAAGAGAGAAGGGTAACCATCCTGAGACCATGAGGAAACAAGTTTGAAAAAAGCTATTATACAGAGGATGGAGTAACAGAAAAAAAGAACCTGAATAATCATTGACTCTCTGTGAACCAACCCAAGAATTGTCCCCTACCTCTGAATCTTCTCTTACACGAGATCATTAAAGCTTTTTATTACTGAGGCTACATTTGAGTTATTCTTCTTCTTTTTTTTTTTTTTTTTTAAGTAGAAAGGGTCAGAACTGATATACTAGGATTTGGAATTTCAAAATCCTAATCCCTGAAATACCAGGGCAATAAATTTATGCCAACAGATTTGGAAGCAAAAGCCAAAGCCAGTTTGATTCAAAAGCTGATTCTAGGGGGCAGAGAGAGAGATACAGGAAGTAAGAAACTGCTATTTCCTGAGATGAGGTCCTACTCAGTGCCCAACTCTTATCCTAATCTCAAGGTGGAAGAAGAACAAGAGAAATTTCAGTTGTATGTCTCCTGAGAGAAGATAGAATTAGTTGAGAGACAGCCAGGTCAGCTTGTTGTCTGGATCAGGAGGGTGTAACCATTTGAATGTACATTAAATGGAGACCAGGCAGGAATGAGGAGTCTTGGGGTAGTAAGTAGCCCGGCCATCTTGGGCTCAGACATATCCCATGCTCCACCGCCACCAGCATCAGTACTTTATAACCTGGCTAGAATCTATACACAGCCCTCTATGGAGTGGGGAGTGGATAAAAAATCTGACCGATTAAATTTAATTTCTGACAAAATGAGAGCTAAAAATAGAAATTCTGGAAAAAAAGTGTTTGGACTTAAAATTATGTTTTGACATCTATCCTCGCTACTTGATTAATTAATTGCTGGTAATAATAATATACCAGTTTCCACACTCAAGAATTTCACAGTCCAATAAAGCAGACAAGCAAACAAATAGTTAACTATAATATGTGAAGTGTTCTATAGGTAAATATTCAAGATGATATCATGAGTAGGAGTGGGGAGTACAACTTGAGCTCTGTTTTGAAGGACAAAAACCAGCTAACCACAGATGGTCCGGGGACATATAAGTTCTGTTTTGGCCTTGTTGCATCTGAAGAATGATTTTTGTTTGGTTAAGATCAAGGAAACTTGGACATGTCTGTATGTTAAGAGGAAGGAGGCAGCAGGGAAGTAGAGGATGAGAAGAATGGCTACAAATGATAGTTTGAGAGCTGTGAGGAAGCTGTGAGCAAAGGGACACAGATCATGGTCCCAGAATTTTGCCTTGGCCAGAAAGGAGGAAGGTGAGAAGGAGGCAAAGATAGGAATAGTGAAAATACATATGTGCATGGGAAGAATTGAGTAAAGTTAAGAGCATTCATGCTTAATGCCTTCTATTTTAGGTGTAAAGTAGAAGTTAAGGATCATTTTTTGAGGGCAAAAGAGACAGACCAGGATTTTAAGGAGGGGAGTTACATGGCTAGATTTGTATTTTAAAACACTCTGTAGAAATTCAAAGAATGAATTAAAGAGAGAAGATCAGAAAAGATTGAAGCTGAGAGACCCATTAAAAAATAATTGGAGTCATTCAGGGGAAAAAATCATGAAGACCTGAATTAAGATAGTGACAGAAGGAAATAAAAGGAATGGTTTCCATAGATATTTATAAGCTAAATTATTCTAAGAAGTGACTATACACCAGCGAAGGAGAGAGAGGAAAGGATGAAACCCAGGTCTGAACATTGGCTTATCTGAAACTTCATCAGGAAGAAGGACAGGTTTATGAGAGAAGAGAATCAGCTTAATTTCAAATATGCTGAAATATAAAGACATTGATAAGGTTGTGGACTTGGGCAGAAATTGATGTAGATAAGAAGACAGTTGGATTGGTGCATCTAGAGTTCAAGAGTGATGGTCTGACCTAGAGAGAGAGAGTAAGGAGAAGAAATGTGTTCCAGGAGAGTGGTGGTTGAAACAGTGGGTATAAATGAGATCAACTTGTATGAATGTGAAGAAGAGATTTTATGGCTTTTGTTTTTAATCCATTCCTGTAATTCACCAATTTGATAACCCTACACCATCTTCAATAATTCCTAAATATGTATCTTACTTTCACACTTTGAGTTAACACTGTTTTCTCTCATTTAGTGTTTGAGTAGTTGGGGAAGCCCTGAAAAGCCCATACAGGCCATGGAACTAAGATCAACTATAAATTTGGCATTTTCTATTATTATGAATTCATTAGTGATAGTTGTACAGTGAAGGTTTTAAGACTACCAAATGAATATATCTTTAGTAGAATAAAGCTTACTAAGTTAAGAGTGAGCATCTCCCTTTGTCAGTTCTGATACTAGTTATAGCATAGTGGACAAATTTATGCAATTTCTTGTTACCAATTTTAATACTTTCATTATGAATACGGTAAAATGTTTCAGTTTGCACTTAAAACCATCTTACATACGGAGATACATATACATGTAAAATTACCAAAAATACCATTAACCCATTTTAATGCATCTATTATAATGCACAAAAAGGATATATTTCCATTTTTCCCTACAGAAAGGCAAACAATCTTTTTCTTGTAGTATCTCACAAATGACCTTAGTACTGACCCAAATATAACCTACTAATTATTCTCTGTGTACCTTCCAGGCCCTGATTAGTTGTATTTAGCATTTGTGTGAGGCTGTGATTCTACTCTGAAAATCTTCCGTATAGCTTGTAATTCCCAGTGGAAAAAAAAATTGCTGTGACCTATACAGTTGGAGAATAGAAAACACAGCTACACTCTTCCAAAAGCAGAACAAAGCAATGAAATAACATACCTTTCACAAGGGACTTGGTGTTATCTGAAACCCTATAATCCACATCCCATTCTGCTTCTTCAATAGGTTGGATGATTTCAGTGGGCGGGTCGGAGAACTAATCAATTTTGAAACAGCATCTGCAAAAATAGGTAATGTTCATGTAAAGGGCAACCTAGTCATAAAGCCCCACTGGGATGTGTAAATAAACACACATCTTTGTATAAAGGGGATCCACTAGACGGAACTGCAATGTGGTATTGGCAATGTGGTATTCCATCAATACCATTAAAGGACTTTATCAAGTACCAACATTAGGATCAACTATGTGATTAAACTGACATGGTTCTTGAACTCCTAGAATTTATAATGTATTCTAACTCTTGCACCCATAATGAAACACTTAAAAACCTAAAGCTCATTGGGTCCTAATCTTTTCTTCCACATTTCTTTTTCTCCTGTGCTTCCTATGCTAGTGAAGGAAACCAAGGCAACCACAATTCCTGTCATTCCCTGTCGCCAAACCATCTTTAAGGCTTGTTGGTTCAACTTCCTAATTATGCATTGAACCATTCATTCTCTTTTCTTTTATCTATAGTGATGGACCTTTTTGCTACAACTACTGCAATATTAGTTGCTCTGAATCCCCTTCTCCCATCTATACCCCACTGCCACTGGCATGATCTAACTTTCAAATCTTGGTATATCACTCATCTGCTCAAAATCCACAAATGCCTCCAATCATCTATCATCTATTTCTTTCTTGATACTCTTACTTTTCTTTTAAACGTCAACTCAAATACAACTTTACTATGAAGGATTCTTAGACTTAGTCAACTATTTATTTACTCAGTATTTATTGATTTGTTTTAAAGATTTATTTATTTATTTTAGAGGAGGAGGAGGAGGAGGAAGAGAGAGAGAGAGTGTGTGAGAGCAGGGGTAGGGGCAGAGGTAGAGAATCTCAAGCAGCCTGTGTTGAGTGCAGAACTGGACACGAGGCTCAATCCCACAACACTGAGATCATGACCTGAGCCAAAATTAAGATTCAGACACTTAACTAACTGAGCCACCCATAAGCCCCATTCAATTAATATTTATTAAGCATAAACTTCATGTCATGCATGGGGCTAGCACTGGAAATAGAGCAGTGATATAATCCTGGCCTCATAAAATTTACGGTGAGTGGTAAGAAAGATGAAATAACAAGTATGATAAATATGGTGAAGAACTAATTTGCATACACATAATAAGAAGTGAGAGCTCTGGGATCCTCAATATTTATGGTGTAGGTAGAGAAAGGTCTTCAAAGAACTGGACAATAAGTGGGAGAGAATGTGTTATCTTTGAAAGCCAAAGGAAGAAATTCTTTTGAAAAGAAAGTATTGAAGGTATCAAATCCTGCCAATCAAGTATTATCTTGAAACATTATCTTGGAATTTAGTAGAGAAAATTGAGAGCAACACTGGTGCAGTGGTGGCTACATAAAGCTACCATAGAATGAGTTGAAGAGTAAGAGGTAAAGAAATGGAAACAGCAAATGTTGAAATTTGGCTGGCTAGAGAGAGGGGATTTGGTTAATTGGGAGGGAACTGAGGTTGAAGGAGACTCCCCCCAAAAGTTCCATGCAATCTGTGAGTATCTCCATAATAAAAGCAATTTTCATTGTATATAATATTGTTTGGTTTTCTATTCGAGTACTAAAAGGCAAGACACACATCCTTCCATCTTTATATCTCCAGCTTCTGGCACAGGTTCAGGTACAAATAAGCACTCTAAATATTGGTTTAATGGCTGAATGATTAAATGAGTGATCTGCTCTAATTTAAATAAGAGATTCATTCTTCAGTTCTCATCTTCTTTGACTTGTCTCCACATTTCTATCAACTTCCCTTCCTGACTTTAGTCACAAGCTTCAGGTCATTGGACTCCTGTTCTGTCCTGTATATACTCCTCTAAAAGCTCAACTCACACAGTTTCAGCAGCTGGATCCCAAATCTACCCCTCAATCCAGTAATTTTACTTTTCTAGCTGACTTCAGGGTCTTTGACGCTTTACTGCTTCACCAACACCTGGAACTTAACACATGTGCAATTGCTCTCATTACCATTCTCCCCTTTAAGTCAGCAAATATATTTTTCCGACTTTACTAAGACTTTTTACCTATAGAGATATTTGAAGGTTGTTCTGAAAGTTGTGCTCCAATCCTTCCTTGTTCAGATGGGTTATACCTATCTATATCCAAGCACAGACATTCCATCCTCAAAAAGGGCACCCTTCTACTACCTCAAAATAATAGGCTAACACTTTATTTTTAAAAAATATTTTACTTAATTATAAGAGACACACAGAGAGAGGCAGAGACATGGGAAGAGGGAGAAGCAGACTCCCTGTGGGGACACTGATATGGGACTTGATCCTCTAGGACCCTGGGATCATGTTCTGAGCCAAAGGTGACCCTCAACTGCTGAACCACCCAGGTGCATCTAATACTTTATTATATTTTCCAGCAACACTGTATACCAGATGTTCGATTGACAAATCACAACTCTGAATTCCTGGCCTAGTGTTTCATCTATGAGGCAGAAAAGCTGTTGACATGGTTATATACCACAAAACAATCCACCAAGAGCAACATTAGATTATTTGTAGGTTATTTTTTAATTTTTATTTTTCCTAGTCTTGAAATTGAACTAGTTAAGGTCTTAGAGTCATGAGCTAAAACTAAAAGGTCTTAACATGTAGACACCCTACATCATAGTATTTCTGCTATTATTATAAATTTAGATAGTGGAAATTTTCTCTGGACAAAGCAGTTAAAAGTATTCAGCAGGATTATTAGTTTCTTACTCATGTGACATTACTTTTAATGAGCAAGTCATATTTCCTCTATATTAGATAACATAAAGGCAGGCAGGCAATGTTTCATATAAAGATATGATTTTTATCAGGATAATCGAAAGTGATATAGAATTCAACATTTTATTTTAGCTAAATGTTACCTGAAAGAAGAATTCTAACTATAATGATAAAATTATCCTAAAGCTTAAGATATTCTTTTAAAAGTTTCCTCATTTAGTTACTGTAGTGTATGTATATTTTTTAGGTAATTCATATTTAGAAGATAGTACAGAAAATAATCATTGTTCAAAGGGGGCTTTGTTGAAACTTAAAGTTTACATGTATTTACATTTTTCGGCCTACTTTGACCAATTCCATTTAGAAATAAACCCTTCCTGAGGTGTCTGGGTGGTTCAGTCAGTTAAGTGTCTTTCTTTACCTCAGGTCATGATTATAGGGTCCTGGGATCGAGCCCCACATTGAGCTCCCTGCACAGTGGGGAGTCTGCTTCTCCTTCTCCCTCTCCTCCTGCTTATGGTCTCTCTCTCTCTCAAATAAATAAGCAAAAATGTTTTTTAAAAAAGGGTAAACCCTACTGTGCTGGTTGTCTTCTGGGATGAAGACAGAGTTTGAAATACAAGAGATATGCCCATGAAAGATAAAAGAGATCTTGGTATAGGCCAAGTTTGAATCTACTATATAAAAGATAGAGGACATGCCAGTTATCTAGATCAAAGAATTCGGAGAGAGGAAGCCAGTAAAGATTGTGCAGGGGCTAAAGCCACCCCTTGTCAGCCAGTGACTTAGGCAAAGAGTGGTTGGTTATTCAATTAATACTAGCTCATTTGAAACTTAGTTGACTAACAGTAGAGTTAAACATATGCAAGGTTATATGTAGTCTCTACTGCATCGTTAAGCACTTTTGAACATTCTCAATTTAAAGAAGGCAATCTGAGGAACAGTTCTTGGATAGAGCCAGGAACAGAGCCCGGAGCTCTTGCCCTCCAGTTGGTGATCCTAACCCAGTGCATTCATTCTTCTCCCCTCTTCCCTGCTCCAAGCTTGATATGTGTTGAATACACTCAATAGTTCTCAACATGTTTTTTCCTTACAGTTCTTTATTAGCAACATTCATTTAGGTTTTGGACTCCTGTCAAATGTAATGTGAATGGAGTCCAGATGCCTTTTCTGAACTCAACAGAACAAGAGGAGAGTCACAGAGCCCATCTTGCCACAATCAAAACTAGTGCTTACAACAACACCCACTGTTGGTGACAGGCTGTGTGGACCAGGGCCAGTGCTGATCTAGCAGTATATGCCAGCTCAATGAGTCAGAAAAATGTTTCAGATGTGCCAGGTTGTTCAGAAATTCCCATCAGTTCCTGGGCAGAATAATTGCTGTGTTCCCCAAGAGCAAGGAATCGAAATGAGAAGAAGCATCATCCCTAGGATGGCGTATGTCATTTATATCCCTTGCTGGCAAGAGAGGACCACTGCTTTTAAAATGGTATAACAGACTTGCATGAAAGGCTGCAAAGGATGGGGTTGCTAGTAGCAATCCAAAAACACAAGGATAGTGGAAGAAGCAATTGTGGGAAAGATTTCAAGATGGACAAAAGGATTAACGGCAAAAAGATGCAGGCTGCAGGGGGATGGATGATTATCGTGTGCTGTGGGTTTAGCAACACTGACATGTTTTTATGAATATTTACAGGAACATTTGGAAGCTGTGTCTTTTGCCCACACAGCCTCCACCCCCAGCCCTCTTGGTAGGAACTGCACTGTATTTAATGAGGCTGGGGGTGGGAGGGAGAACCACGTCCTCTTTGCCTTCAGGTTGGCGTCACCATGCCTAGTTGCCAAGACTCCTGGGGGCAAATATAAGCAAAGGAAAGTTCAAACAGAAGAAGCCAGGCCTGGGTTTCTCTGCTTGTTTTGTGAAGCCTGGTGATTAAAGGGAATGAGAAGTCAAAAAATGGTAGTAAAAAGACATGAAAGGGATGAAGGGATAGTCTCAGAAAAAAGATCCATTTTGATGCCAATGTTCTTGCCCTCTTCAGTAAAGGAGTTTATCAACATATCTCTATAAGTTAAATGAATCATTAACAAAGTCATATCAGTTCTCAATTCATATGAATCTTAATTCTAACATGTCTGCCTCCTATCCCTCCTGACTCCTGCTGTCTGGCATTAGTCCACTTCATTCTACCACAGCCTCCACCAGAGGACACTTCTTCCTTTATTTCCCAAGTTTCTATCTCCCTCAGCATTTCTCTAAGCAGGTATTAAATCAGAAGAGAGAAGCAGTCAAGAGTACAGGCTCTAAAACTAACTGCCAGTATTTTAATCCAAGCCCTTGCATTTCGGGGAAGTTGCTTAGCCTCTTTAAAGCTCAAGTTTTTCACCTGTAAAACAGAGCTGATGATATATAAATTTTCATCTTTGGGGATAAACCAGGGAAACCACCTGGAATATAATAAGAGTTCAGTAACTGTTAGTGTTATTATTACAGACCATCCTCAACTTCCATACAATAATCATCTTGCACATGATCCATGCTTTCACTCATCATACATTGATACTCTTAAAATGTTGAATATCAAGTGTCAGCTGACTAATAATGTCCAGTTAATCAAGACACTTGACTACCAGCTAGTAAGAAAGGACAGGAGGTTGTATGTATGGGGACTTGTGGCAGTATTAACCCTTGAGCTGCTGCAAAGCAAACTTTCTAGCAGATCTGTATTATCTCTTCCAGCCAGATGCCATAATTAGTCAACTAGGAAATCATGATTACATTTTTAAAAAACGTATCTATGTATATTAGAGAGAGAGAGAGCACAAGCAGAAGGTTGGGGCAGAGGGAGAGGGAGAAGCAGACTCTCTGCTGAGGAGGGAGCTCAACTTGGGGCTTGACCCCAGGACCCTGAGATCATGACCTGAGGTAAAGGAAGATGCTTAATTGACTGAGCCACCCAGGTGCCCCTATATTTCTTTTCAAATAAAGTTTGTTGTTGTTCATAGTGTTAATGTTAAAATTTACATTATTCTTAAATTTTAGGATGGTGTGCTTTCATGTGAGTCTTTTTGTTGTTATTCATTTTGCTGGACACTCAGAGGCAATTTCCCATTTTAGACTTACTTACGTTTGGAAAAACTTTGCTTTTTTGGTTTTTTTTGCAATTTCTATCCCACCGTTTTCTCTTTCTTTTTGAATTTAGATGCAGAGCTCTTGGATTAAGCCTTTAATTTTCTTTCATTTATTTCCTACTATACATTTCTTTGTCATTTTGTTTTCTGGGAGATTTATTTTCTGGGGCATTTTATTTTTTTTTTCGGTGCAATTGTAAACGGGACTGTTTTGTTTCTCTTTCTGCTGCTTCATTATTAATGTATAGAAATTCAACGGGATTTTCTATCCTGTGACTTTACTGAGTTTATTTATCAGTTCTAGTAACTTTTTGGTGGAGTCTTTTGGGTTTTCTATATAAACTATCATGCCATCTGCAAATAGTGAAGATTTTACTTCTTCCTTACCAATACGGATGTCTTTTAATTCTTTTTATTGTCTGATTATTGTGGCTAGGCCTTCCAGTACTATGTTGAATGAAGGTGGTGAGGGTGTTCCTGACCTTTGGGAAAAGCTCTCACCTTTCCCCCATTGAGTATAATATTAACTGTGGCTTTTTCATATAAGGCTTTAATATGTTGAGGTATATTTCTTCTAAACCTACTTTGTTAAGGCTTTTTATCATGGATGTTGTGCTTTGTCAAATGCTTTTTTCTGTGCCTATTAAAATGATTTTTTATCCTTTCTCTTATTGATATGGTATACCCTAGTGATTGATTTGCAAATACAGAACCACACTTGCAACCCAGAGATAAATCTGACTTGATAGTAGTGAATGATTCTACAAATGTATTGTTGGATTTAGTTTGCCAATATTTTGTTGAGGATTTTTGCACTACGTTCATAAGAGAACATAGTAGTTCTTTTTTTGTGGTGTCTTTAACTGGTCTTGGTATCAGGGTAACGCTGGCTTCATAGAATGAATTTGAAAGCTTTACTTCCTCTTCTATTTTTTAAAAAAGTTTCAGAAGAATAAATATTAACTCTTCTTTAAATATTTAGAAGAATTCCTCTTTGAAGCTGTCTGGTCCTGGACTTTTATTTATTGGGAAGTTTTTTGATTACTGATTCAATTTCATTACTGGTAATTGGTCTGTTCAAATTTTCTATTTCTTCCTCCTTCAGTATTGGTAGGTTATATGTTTCTAGGAATTTATCCATTTCTTCTAGGTTGTCCAATTTGTTGGCATATAATTTTTCATAATATTCTCTTATGATCATTTTATTTCTACGGTGTCATTTGTTATTTCTCCTTTTTAAAGATTTATTTATTTATTCATGAGACACACAGAGAGAGAGAGAGACAGAGACATAGGCAGAGGGAGAAGCACGCTCTTTGCAGAGAGCCCAATGCGGGATTCAATCCCGGGTTCTGGGATCATGTCCTGAGCTGAAGGCAGACGCTCAACCACTGAGCCACCCAGTCATCCCTATTTCTCCTCTTTGGAGAATGTTTATTATTTTCTATGTTTATGTTAATGATAATAATAATAATAATGTTTATTATTTCCTTCATTCTGCTGGTTTTGGGTTTTGTTTATTCTTTTTCTAGCCTTTTGAGGTGTAAGGTTTGTTTTTTTTTATTTGAGATTTTTCTTGCTTCTTGAGGTAGGCTTGTATTGCTACAAACTTCCCTCTTAGAACCACTTTTGCTGTATCTCATAGATTTGGGACTATTATGTTTTCCTGTTTCCATGTAATTTTTTATTTCTTCTTTGATTTCTTGTTGACCCATTCATTGTTTAATAGCATATTCTTTAACCTCCATAGGTATTTGTACTCTTTCCAGATGTTTTTCTTGTGGTTGATTTCTAGTTTCATAGCATTTGTGGTCAGAAAAGATGTATAGTATGATATTGATCTTTTTGATTTGTTAAGCCTTTTTTTGTGGCCTAATATGTGACCTATTCTGAAGAATGCTCCATGTGTACTTGAAAAAAATGTATATTCTGATTTAGGATGGAATGTTCTGAGTATATCTGCTAAATCCATCTGGTCAAGTGTGTCACTCAAAGCCACTATTTTCTTAACTGATTTTCCATTTGGAGGATCTGTCTATTGATGTAAGTGGGGTGTTAAAGTCCCCTACTATTATCATATTACTATCAATTGATTTAGGTTTGTTATTATTTGTTTTATGTATTTGGGTGCTCCCATGTTAGGTGGATTATAAATATAATTGTTATATATTTTTGTTGGATTGTCCCCTTTATTATTACTTAGTGTTCTTTGTTTCTTGTTATAGTTTTGTTTTAAAGTCTATTTTGTCCAATTTAAATATTGCTAATCAGCTTTCTTTTGAGATCCATTGCATGATAAATATTCTGTCATCCCCTTACTTTCAATCTACATGTGTTTCTAGGTCTGAAATGAGTCATTTGTTGGCAGCATATAGATAGGTCTTGTTTTTAACCCATTCTGTCATGCTATGTCTTTTGATTGGGGTGTTTAATCCATTTAAATTCAAAGTAATTATTGATATATATGTGTTTATTGGTATTTTTTGTTTGTTTTGTGGTTGTTTTTGTAGTTCTTTGATTCTTTATTCTTTTACTCTCTTTCACAGCCTGATTTTCTTTAGTGATACTTAGATTCCTTCTTATTTTTTTGCCTATCTATTACTGGTTTTTGATTTGTGATTACCATTAGGTTTGTATATAACATATTCTACATATAGAAATCTATATTAAATTGATGGTCACTTAAGTTTGAGCCTGTTCTTTACTCCTTTCCCTGTGACCCCATATTTTAGATATATGATGTCATATTTTACATTTTATTTTGTGAATCTCTTAACTGATTTTTACAGATATGCTTATTTTGACTGCTTTTGTGCTTCCTACCTTTTTTTACTCTTAATTATGATCTTTCCTTTCCACTCAGAGTCCCCTTTAATATTTCTTGTAGGGCATGTTTAGTGATCATGAGCTACTTTAGCTTTTATTTGTCTGAGAAACACTTTATCTCCCCCTCTATTCTGAATGATAGCCTTCCTGTATAGAATATTCTTGACTGCAATTTTTTTTGTTTAGCATTTTGAATATATCATGCAAGTCCCTCTGGCCTGTAAAATTTCTCCTGAAAAATCCACAAATAGACTTATGGGGTTTCCCTTGTATGTAATTGTCTTCTTTTCTAATGCTGCTTTTTCTTATTACTACTTTTTGCCATTTTAATTACTATATATATTGGTGTGGATCTCATTGGGTTGATTTTGCTGATTTTCTGTGCCTCCTGGATTTAGATATCTATTTCCTTCCTCAGATTAGGGAAGTTTTTGGCTATTATTTCTTTAAATAAAATGAGAATAGACTTAGGGAACTAAGTTCCCCATATGAAGGTTCAAATGTCATATTTTTTTCTCTCACCAACTTAGCTTGATTACTTTTCATTACTCTTTCAGGTCACTCATTTGCTCATCTGCTTACTCTAGCCTGCTATTTATTCCATCTAGTTTATTTTTAATTTCATTTATTGTGTTCTTCCTCTCTGATTATTATTTTTTTATCTCTTTGTTAAGGGTCTCATTGATTTCCTCCACTCTTTTCTCAAGTCAAGTAATCATTACTATTACTTTTATTATCAGTACTTTAAGGGGATCCCTGGGTGGCTCAGCGGTTTAGCGCCTGCCTTTGGCCCAGGGTGTGATCCCGGGGTCCTGGGATCGAGTCCCACATCAGGTTCCCTGCATGAAGCCTGCTTCTCCCTCTGCCTATGTCTCTGCTTCTCTCTCTGTGTGTGTCTTTCATGAATAAATAAGTCTTTTTTTTAACTTTATTTATTCATGAGAGACTGAGAGAGAGAGGCAGAGACACAGGCAGAGGGAGAAGCAGGCTCCATGCAGGGAGCCAAACGTGGGACTTGATCCTGGGTTTCCAGGATCAGGCCCTGGGCCAAAGGCAGGGGCTAAACCACTGAGCCATCCGGGCTGCCCTAAATAAGTAAAGTCTTAAAAAAAAGTACTTTAAATTCTCTATCAGGCATATTATTTACAGTCTTTTTGCTTAGGTCTCTTGCTGTGGTTTTATCCTGTTCTTTCATTTGGGACATATGGAAAATAAGATATTGGAAGATCAAGTAATATACAGTGTGGTAGGTAAAATGTTTCTAACTCTAGCAAACAGGGAAATTAAATGTTCAGGGGAACTTCAACATAATAAATTATATTAACATAAACATTTCTATATTTGTCCTAAATTTGGAAGTTATGTATGAAGGACATTATTTAGCTGGCTTATATAAGATATCTCTATAAAATACACACATTAATCAAATGCTACATATGCTGTGTACATATTGGTAATACATAATAATCAACAAAATCACTGAAGAAAAATAAAAACAAGGGCAAGAACTTGTTCAATGTATAACCCCAAAGTTTAATGCATTAGAAACTCATGCTTCCATGTGAAGGTTCAAATGTCATGCTTTAGGTAAGATGATAATACACTGGTTTTCTGGTGAAACTTTTTTTCTATGCCTTCATCAGCTTACTTTGCTTATGATAAGCTTGTCCCCACTTTTACTTACAAAGCATTTTAATTCCATTTTTATTATCTTAGACTCATCTTTACCTTTTTGATGATAAACCTATAGGTTGCCGGGCCAGGTCCTATAGCAGCCAAGAATAGAAGCATCTGGTCTCTTCATAATCACATTGATTCCCTGGATAGCTATATATTTTACTCCAGAAGGAGGAGACTGTTTATATCTGGCGCTCATCCTTTCTTAGTTTGCATTATAACCAGAAAATTATGTATTCTTGAGTTGAACCAGCTCACAAAATAACAAATGAGTAATGATACTTGGCTCTTGTTTTCCTTTTTTAATTTTAAAGGACATAATGTGTGTTATCTCAGAGAATGTCAGTTTGCTGATTCAAATTTGGCCATGTGGTTGAATCCAGCTGCCCTTTATAACTCTACTTTTTATATATTTCAAATTTCTTTCACATTCCAAATAGCATAAGTGAATGCATTTTCAAGGCCAAAATTGGCATTCCTGTTCGGATTTTTGTTGAGAGCTATTCTACTCAGAATGAGCTTCTTTAGGCCATAACCTTTTTCTTCCCATACTACAGAACCTTAAAATCTGGGGCATATGGGATGGCTACATATTACCTGCCAAGGAGATTGTCTAGCTAAAAATTAATTCAAATCCATGTATTTTTCATTTATTAGATTTCTATAGCACCTTTTCACCAAAGAGTCAACGTATCTTAAACACATGTTACAATATACTTTAAATAGGGGTTTCCAAATTTGGCATTGTATGTGAGAAATACTGCTAAAATTATGAATTCCAACTGCAAGTTATTGAAAGAATGAAAGGAAATTTCCACAGCATTTAAAATTTGTATATATATATATATATATATAACATATATATTTATATATTACAGGCTTGTTAGCTCTGTCAGAACCTCTTTCCACAAGAATTGCAGGGTTAGCTTTGAAACAGTGAATGTTACCTATAAATACAGGCACTTAACTGTTATGCAGTTTTCTTGTTTGTGAAATATCTGATGTTTCCCTTGATTTCTAGAAATACAACAGACATTTTTGTTTAAATGTCAAGCGACAGGCCCAACAGGCCTTCGCTGTTTATAACTTATAGGGGTTCCTAACTCTTTTGCAGTTAACATGCTATTTTTTTTTCTTTTTTGCTGTCAGTATTGAAGCAAGATTGAACACAAGGGAGTTGTCATCAGTGAACTCGTGTTCCCTTGATAGCAGAAGGAAGAGAGCATGAGGGCAATGGAGGCAATTACTATCCCTCTCAGAAGAGGAAAATAAACACATTATAATCTTTAAGTTAGAGGTAATTCAAAAAGTCAGTCAGGCAATGCCTTCCAACTTAGAGACACTTTCTCTTTCTTTGCCACTCCTTCCTCAAACTACAGCAATAATAAAAGAAACCCCATAATCAAAGAACTAACTCCGACCTCCCCATCCTAGAAATCCCAAATTGTGGGCTTCGGTTGCATTCTGCCCTGTTCTTTTCTTTCCTCTCTTTTTTACTCAGGTGGATTGCTTTCAGTTGGGGCAGTCTTCATTCCACATGAGCTTTGAAATCATATCCCTGGATCTGTATAGAACGGCAGTAGTTCAAAGTATTAGTAGCAGCCTTCCATAGTAATGCTGCCATTAGATCATTATGACTATTCTAAGGTTCTGCCTGTGAGCATGGCATGAATTTTATATTTGGAAATAAAATCCTCCCGGGATACCACAAAGCTGCACGCCAGCCTTGCCCCTTCTTGAAGGCCGTTAGGATTGGCTGCCCTGCCTCGGTCTTGTGTTACGCAGGAATAAGTCCTGCCGTGTTTGTTTCACATAAGAACCCCTTCAATTTGTTTATAATGATCTGAATGATATTATTAGGTGAACAAAGCCACTCAATGGTGACATTTATTAACCAGTCATATCATCTGCGTTTAAATCTCGTATTATATTTCAGGGAAATAGTGTGAACCTAACTCCAGCAAAACTTTCTTTGGGGACCATTGCTTTGTATTGAGTTTGAAATAAAATAGAAGAACATAGAGAGGAGGTTTTATTTCCAGGAGAGCATTTCACTTAAGAGGTTTACACTGAGCCAGATTATGTATAGAGGCCCACAGAAATGTAGATGTTGGAACTTTTCAACATAGTGCTAGCTATAAGTCTGTCTCCATGAGTTTAGGAGTATGGTTCATTTCCAAAGAGGGATGCGGGGATTGAAACAAACAGTGACATTAAAGTCGAATAGAGGTGTAAGGAAATGAATGGAAGAAAACTAGGTCTATAAAAATGAAGTCTTTGTGTGTGAACTGGGAGAGTGATGGATTTCCTTTAATACCTCCATGCGGATGACTGTGTATGTGTGGGATAATGCCCACTATCTGGGAAGAAGGCATGCAGATATCAGTGACTGTGGATGAATTACAACGTGGAGAAATTAAAACATGATTGAAGGATGACAGCCTGTTTATGTGAAAGCAAGAAAGACTGGCATGTGTATGTGATTTTGAATGATAATGGAATGATATAGTTAAAAATTTTTTTGTTCTGGAAAATCTTAAATGTTACCCAAGAGTAGAAGGAATAGTATAATAAACCTTCATATATGTATTGCTTAACTTCATCAATGAACTCATAGTCAATATTGTTTCATCTTTATTTGCCCTCTCCCCCATTATTGTTGTATTAAAGACACCATGTCTTTGCATTCATAACTTCTTTTGTAGGAATCTATAAAAGATAAGAAATTTAAAAAATCACAACAATGGTAACATTATCACATCTATAAAAATAATAATTCCTTACTATCATTAAATATTCAGTCAGTATCCCAATTTCTCTGTCTCATATTTTTTCAGCTGATTTGTTCAAACCAGAAGGTTAACAAAGTTTGTACATTACCAAATGATTGTTATGTCTCTTAAGAATCTTTTAACCTATAAGTTATACCTTTATTTTTTCTTGTAATTTATAAAAATTGGGTCATTTTCTCTGTAGAGCTTCCCACATTTTGGATTTTGCTGATTACATCTTTTTTATTTCCTATGGAATAGTAGTTAGACTAAGAGGCTTGATCTGATTCAGTTTTGATTATTTGACAAGAATACTTCATAGGTGGTATGGTGTACTTCCATCAAGAGGCACATAATGTGTGATTTTTATTTTTTGGGATGTTAGCAGCCACTGATGCTTATTGCCCAGATCTATTATTGCATTAAGGGTTTGAAACAAGGAGTTTTCTTCATTTCTTTGCTAGAAAATGTGTATAGTGAAAAATTTTTCCTTAACTATTAACAACTTGACAACTCATACAAGAAAGCACAGTTCATACAAGAAAGGCAAAGTAAGTGTTTGTTTTTCTTTATTTAGGTGGTCTCCTAGTATTCCCTATGATCAATGAAGTTTCCTAATACTCTCTATGATCAATGAAGTTTATTTCTTCTAGTACCACTATGAATGCATTGATTTTAACATATTTGATCAGTTTCAATCCATAGCAATTACTATTATCATTATTATTATTTGATGCTCGAGCTGTCCCATTTTTAGCTAGTGGGAGTCTTTTCAAATTGGTTTATAGTTCTTTAGCATAGTTGATTCTGAGAACTTTCTTGCCTTTTGACAGAACTAGATGATCCTGTCTCAACTTGTATATTTCCTACACAAGACCTGGAATCAACCATTTCTTTAGGAAGCCTTGGTTCCTTTTAGAGGGAAATGGAAATTAGGAGTGTTCATCACTTTTGGTTTGTAGTTTGTTTGTGGAATGGTTTGCATTAGGGCTTGCCAATATTTCTGAAGTACATCATGCTTGTTCAGCTCACATCTGTTCAATGGCATTATTTACAATTGAATCAGGATGCTTTGTGTTGTAAGAAACAGAAAATCTGACCCAAGCTAACATGAAAAATAAAGGAATTTTCTTTTTTTTTTCTTTGTTTCTTTTTTTTGTAGCTGAAAAGTCCAGAGATAAGATTAGGTTCAAATGAGGCTTCCAGTTTCTTTTGTCTCTGCTATATACCTTTCTTAATGTTGATTCTATTCTAAGACTTGCTCTCCTCATGGTCCTGAGATGGCTGCCATCAGCTCCAGGACAGCACGCTTCCACATTTACACCCAGTAAAAGGCATCTTTGTTTCTTCCTTCACAGAAATAATTCTGAGATTCACTCTGAATGAAAATTTTTAGTTAGGTCATGTGCTCAAGGCAGAGCCAAAAACTTGTTAGATGGAATGTGCTAATTGGTTTAACCTAGATTACATATTCCACGCCTGGAGTTGGAGATAATAAGAGTTTCTCTGAAACCACTTCACTTGAATCTTCAAACAGAAATTGGAACTGTTGGAAAGGAAGGGAGGGAGTAGATACTGGAGAAGGTCCAACAAATATCCATTATTGCAATATAGTATTTTTTTCTTTTTTTCTATTCATTTATCAATTCAGCTATTCATGCTACCCTAGGTCCTATTTTAAGCATTAGGGAGACAAAGAGGAGTAAATTATAATTTCTGGTCTAAAGGAATTTGTAGACTAATATAAGTAGGCATTTTATCTTTCCAATAACCATGAGAGAAAACTATACAGGGTACACTGGGGCCCAAGGAATGAGATAATCACTTCTACTTAGATAGAGGTCTTTCCAATGCAAAGATTTCATGATTCTGTGGTTATTTTATGATAGATTTGTTATTGTCCATGAAACCTACATTGGAATATTCAAACACTGAAACATCATAAAAAAACTATTTCTTCTCAATGGTGGATTCATCCAGAAAATTCACATTTCTAGCATAAAGGTATCAGCTGTATAAGAACTAATCTCTGGAATTCTTTTCTCAGATGGCCAGAAGAGATAGAATATTAGTGCTCTTTTAGAGATGAAAGAAATTTATGCTGTTAATGAAAAGTTGATCTTTCTGAGCTGGTTCAGATATTATCAGAACATTATACATTTGTAATTTAAAAGAAAACAAGATGCCAAATCCAGATTGTTCCTTTGGGCTGACCACACATTCAGGTGTAGTGTTTGGATGATAATATAAAACTTCTGTACTATATGAATTGTAACAGAGGAGAATCTGGTAAGTCACTACCTCTTAAATCCCTTCTAGGCAAGTCTCCTCTTAAAGAGCAAAAGGTGTACCCTGTAGAGAAGTCCCACAGCAAAATCTCTGGGTACGAAGGTCATAGTCACAGTGATAAGATCATCAATTGAAAAATAAATAAAAAATAGCCTGATCTAAAAAAAAAAAAAATAGCCTGATCTAATTTAGAAAAGATACAGTAAGGAAACAGAAAAGATGGTACAGTAAGGAAACAGTTGACTAATTTAAAGCCAAACATACCTCTAATTTATTTAATACTATTATGAAAGGCTGTAACTTTTTCTGTTTTGTCAGTTGGTGTGAATCCAGTGAAAAGTTACAATAATAACTTACTCAAATAAAATACCAACTTAATCTTTTAAACCCATGAAATATCACCTAATTATTTTTTTAATCATTAAAGTGACCTGTGCATTCCTTTCCCAACCTATCTTTCATCGTTAAAATGGTTGGCCCTTGTTAATTGGCAATACCCTGCCTTAGTCTCCCATTCCCACTCACTTTTATTAACAATATTTCGGAGACCTATCACATTATACTGCAGAAAACTTACTGTGGTCAAGTTTGCCCTTGGAAAACTGTTTGGGGAAAAAAACAAACAAAGTTAACAATCTCAAACCCAAACCCAACCATCTGTGCTGTTTGATGGGGCGTTCCTGATGCGAGCATCAGTCCTGGCTGAGAGTTACCACAGAGTACAATTGTTTATGCTGTGCCACAGTGTAGAGCAGACAATACCACACAATCAAAGCCTTCACACTCAAACAGACATCACACTCTGTAATTATATTTGTCTGACAGATTATTATAATTGTACATGGCAGGTAGTGTAAAGCAGCTCCTTTTTACAGCTTAAATAATGTGGCATATTCTGCATACTCTAAATCAACCTTGCAGAAGGTAAATTATGAAAGCTAAATGCATGTTGAAATGTTTTTATTTACTCTTTTAGTTAGCATCTTGTGTGGTGCTAGACAGCAAAAAAGTATTACCTTATTTTGCCTGGTAGTATTTCATTTAACACTTTGTTGTTCAAGTTTTTTTTTCCGGATGGCAACTTCTTTTATTTTGGCATACTCAGGGCAACTCCAGCAATAATTATTTGTAATGTTTTCCCCAGCATCCAAAATGACCAAATATCATGCTAAGTCACCATGAAGTGACTTTTTTTTTTTTAAGTGACATATCTAAAAAAAACAACCCATCTTATTATAGACTCAATTATATGGTTCCTTTCTGAAAGCCTTCTGAGCAAAGGACATGTCTTTTGGTAGGGTCTTTTAGTGTTCACCATATCTGATTCTCTTTTCCTTCCAAGCATATGAGAGGACTACATTTCTCTACCATTGTGCAATTAGATGGGGCCATGTTAACTACCTTTTGCAATTGGTTGTGGGTGGAATTGATACATGTCATTTCTAATACGGATATATGCTTAGCAATGTGAGACCCTCCAGTGCCCTCTTACTCTGCTAGTGACTGAAGACTGCATATTCCAAAAGGTGTAGCTGTTAGAAGGTAGTATCTTTGTCAGCTCTATTTCCTGAGCAAATGAAGCTGAGCCCTTCCTAAATTAATTTGTTGATTTAGCCTATCCTGACTGATACATGATTCTTCAATATTTGATTTGTCAATGTTTGCCACATTTTACATTAGATATATCAATCTGTTGTAGTTTCTACACTATGATTATTCTGTTCCAAAAGTATACATGATAAAGTCATAAAAGTTACCTTACCCTGAGTACTTGGCAAGTGCCGGCAGAGCATGTATGTATGCCAACCAACATACTTTATGGTTAATCCTCATAAAATTTACAAAATGAGATTACTCAGGTAAAAACAGATAATTAATTTCCCAGGTCCTCACAGGAGCACTGTTCAAAATCAGTCTGGCCTAGCTCCAAAATCTATAGCTGTTCCATTTCACTATATAGGCTCATTATTTTTTTCCTGAAATGGTAAAATGATTTAAAAAATAAATATGAAAAAATAAAGATATTTATATTTCCCAACATTTTATACTGTTCTATTTATTTATTGCCTAGATTGATGTATGCAGTTAAATGCTGCATAAGGCAAATCTTAAATAGCAAAGCACTGTCTTTGGAAACCATTATTCTAAAAGGATATGAAACAGATATAAATGCATACAAATAAAATTCCTGATATTGGGGCACCTGGGTGGCTTATTTGGTCAAGCATCTGACTCTTGATTTCAGCTCAGGTCATGATGTCAGGATCCTGGGATTGAACTCCACATTGCGATCTGTGCTCAGCATGGAGTTTGCTTGTCCCTCTCCCTCTGCTCCTCCCCCTGCCTGTGCTTTCTCTGTCTCTATGTCTCTCTCTAAAATTAATAAATAAAATCTTTAAAAAAAATGCTGACATTTTAAATGATCGAATTAACTGTGAAATTTTGTCAGGTGTGTACATGAACTTCTTGGATGTACTCTTAGGATTAAAGTCAGTTTCATGTGCTCATATCTAGGTATTAGAGTTTATAGCATGTCACATGTTCTAACTCACTCATGACGGTTGCTGCTACTAAAGTCCTCTTCAACATTTTCCTGATAATATTTTTCTGATTTGTCAAGTTTTCCCATTATTCTAGTTTTTTTGGAGGATAATACTCACTGAGGAGATTTTAAAAACCAATTTGTTTCTATTTAATTCACATAGACTTCCCTATCCCAATATGTTTCTGAAATACACATCAAAGTATTAAAAAAAAATCCCTTGCTCCTCTTATTTATTTCCAATCTGTACCATTTTATATGAAGCTTTCCTAAACTGCCAAGGTTTCTTCTGTGGGTCCATGTCCCTGGCTTCATCTAATTAGATTACAGGCAGATCTTTAATTTAAAGGGAGTAGTTAGGGATCCCTGGGTGGCGCAGCGGTTTAGCGCCTGCCTTTGGTCCAGGGCGCGATCCTGGAGACCCGGGATCGAATCCTACGTCGGGCTCCCGGTGCATGGAGCCTGCTTCTCCCTCTGCCTGTGTCTCTGCCTCTCTCTCTCATTCTGTGTGACTATCATAAATAAATAAAAATTAAAAAAAAATAAAGGGAGTAGCTAGTCCATAGGCAGCTAGTCATAGCTGACTTTGCCTGCGTAGAAAGATGATCTGGGCCAATCAGATTGATTTCTAGGAGTTAAAGATTATGAAATTAAAAAACTAAGCTAGGGGCAGCCCCAGTGGCCCAGTGGTTTAGCGCTGCCTTCAGCCTGGGGTGTGATCCTGGAGACCTGGGATCGAGTCCGAGTCCCACGTCAGACTCCCTGCAGGAGCCTGCTTCTCCCTCTGCCTGTGTCGCTGCCTCTCTTTCTCTGTGTCTGTCATGAATAAATAAATAAAATCTTAAAAAAAAAAAAACTAAGCTAGTATCAATGGTAACTAAAGTGGCAGTATATATCTAACTCCTTGATTTTTGTTGAGAAGCAAGTATTATAAACTTCAGCATTTGGGAAATTCCTGCAACGTGAGAATTATCAAGGTAACATAAAATCAGAAGGAACATTCTTACTAAGAGAAGAAAGCCTTAAGGCAGAACAAAAACATTCCATGGAAGATATAGTAACAACTTAATATTCTGTAAAGTATTAGATCTCATTATGAAGATAATCTCTTGCTCTGAATCATAGAATCCCCTAAATATTACCAGAACCAGAGAAATTACCTAGAAAGTGGGCCAGGAAATGATTCGAGCAAATACTCAGAGATACCACTTTTGGGAAAAAATGAGCAGTCTGATAGCATGTAGTTATAGTTCATAGTATTTTTAATACTTTGGAAATCTGACCTTTACCCAACTATGAAATTAAATAATTTAGAGAAAAAATGTCTATTAATGCTAGAAATTATTGACAGGTACCTTTTACATGTGCTTGATTCAAGTATATTTATTACCTGCTTTAAAACACCTGTTCAGGGACCCCTGGGTGGCTCAGTGGTTGAGCATCTGCCTGCGGCTCAGGGCGTGATTCTGGTCCTGGAATCGAGTCCCACATGAGGCTCCCTCCACGGAGTCTGCTTCTCCCTCTGCCTGTGTCTCCGTCAATCTCTCTGTGTGTCTCTCATGAATAAATAAATAAAATCTTAAAAACAAAAAACCAAAAACTGTTCAGTTGGAAAAAAGTCAACAATTGCTCACATTTAATTTGATAGGCCATCAAAGAAACTTTGATATTCAGAGGTATGGGGGAACTGTATTAGATTGAGAGCCAGAAAATCAGGATTTGGGGCTCAGCTCTGCCTAGAACTTTAGTGTGGCCTTAATAGTCATTCATTCCTTATTTCATGTATTTATTTAATTACCTATCTCCAACCAGGGTGCTTGGATTTGAATACCATCCCTGTCGCTTACTAACTGTGAGACCCTAGGCATATTATTAATTTCCATTTCCTTATTTGTAAATGGGGATAATAGGATTGTTATATTAACTATATAAATATACTTAGAGCAGTAACTGACATATGTTAAGGTTTAGCTAGGGCTGAGACTAGGGTGAGGCAAGAGAGGCACCTAGAGGGAAAAATTTAAGGAAGTGCTTGCAAAACCCTGAAAGAACCAGCCTCCTTTAATTTTGCACCTCCCCTTTCCCCCCAAGGTGCCTCTCCTATCTTATTCTAGTCCTGATACTAGATTAAGCTATTATTATTTATTCATTTATGTATATTTCATTGTGAAAAGGTGTAAGGAGGGCTTTGGTATGCTCACAAAAATGAGGATATTTAGATTCCTGCCTTATCAATTTTTGTGAGGACTACATGAGATAATTCACATAAAGAGCATAGTATTTGACACATAATAAATACAAAATAAATGTGGGCTTTAAAAAGAAGAAGAAAGTGATGGGCTTGATAACCTCTAACATTGCCTCCTATCTCTAAAAATCTATATTCTAAGACCTACCCAGTTAAAATGTTGTAATTATTGATAGCTGCTTTTAAGAAAGGTGGCACCAACGTTTAGCAGTGTAACTCTGTGGGGGTGGGATCATTACAGAATAAAGAGAAAACATGTTCTTAGTCTTCAGGGGCTCACAATCAGGCTGAAAAAAGGCAGGTGAATAAGTAAAACATATTCTCATACATATGTAACAACACTATCTATATCCAAATACACATTCCATGGGGAATGGCATGCTGTTGAGATGGAACTCTTTGGAAAGCTGCTTTATCTTCCAATCAGTCAGGAAAGATTTTGAGAAAGAGGCCAGCTTTAGTATTCTCTGAAGTATTTACTAGAAAAGGGCATTGTTTAGTCTGATGGAAGTTTGGGTGGGTGTTTGAAGGATGGCATATAGAATGGGTGAAATCTTAGGTTTAGAGTTGAATCACTGAAGAAATGAAAAGATGAAGGTATACATAATAAAAAACAAAATGATAGGATAAAGGAACACAGTTTAGCCTGAGGATATGCAAGAGAGATATTGGATGATCTTGATGGGCAGGTCCTAAAACTTAATGGGGAGGGGATGGGACCCTTAAAATTTCTTAATATAACTGCTCATTTGCCCATCTCACCTATCAAGATGGGCCTCTTGCATATCTGTTATCTTTGGGCCGCAGAAGTACAGAGCTGCTGAAAATCCTGTTGATTTGGCCCAAATTGGTATAGATTATATTTCTGTCAAGAGAGATTTGTTAGAATTTCTTGTTATTAATGAACTGGTCAACAAGGTGAAAAAGGTCCACATGCCACTCAAAAGTAGAGTGGCATCTTTATATAATGTAAATTAAGTACTGCTTCTGATGTTTGAGAAAAATATAGGAAAAATATAACCATTTCCTAGTGGCTTTGATTTTGAAGTTAAGACATACCCATTATAGATACTTAAATATTTCTTCCATGGCATGTGGCATAGTACATGTTATAGAGTAGGTACTTAGTAAGTACTTGTTGAATGAATCAATAAATAAATGAGAATTGTCTTTGGATTAGGTGGAAGTAATTGTGCAGTGCTTCTTAAGTGTGCATATTATTTCATGTATTTATTCTAAGGATGATGTTGCAGAAACAAATATATATGAAGTACACATTTCAGAGTTGTAGAAGTAAAATGTTGATGCAGATGCAATTATTTTGACAAGTTTTCAGACAAAAGGGGTGTTTTTGTGTAATATATCCTTAAAATTAAATGGAAGTAAATAGAAAAATCTAAGTCGCTAAATTCACAAGAGTTAAAGGCTTTAAGAGCTGCAAAATGTCTTATGAGGCGTGCAGATGAAGGATTTGGTATTCAAAAGGAACTTGCTATAAGTTCATTACCATCTCAATTGGGTTGTGGAAGCAACCTAAATATCCAACCATGGGCAACACAGTGTTCCTTAATGGAATATTACACAGCTATCTGTGTTACTATAGTCAGAGAGTATTTAATCACATGGGAAACACTATTGGAAAGAAACATTATTTGGAAAGAAAAATAACAATTTAAAATTCAGTTTGTGCCAGATGAACTCATTCAAACATGCATAGAAGGAGCCGGGAGTAATAAGATCTAAAATCAATTAAGGATAATTTCTGAGAGATAGTAATCATTGATTTCTTTTTTCATGCTTGCATTTTTGAATTTAAAACAAAGGACCTGTATCTTTAAAAAATGTTATTATTTTTTCAAATAAAGAAGAGACCAAAAGGACCTGCTAAAATTGGGGACACTACTCTGCTTCAATATTGAACTCAATGTCAACATCCAGATCCATCTGACCTTGGTTTACTTATGCCAATGACTCTCCCTTTTGCTTGTTGCATGGATTTAACGTCTCCTATTTTAATTCAGCCACATCCTATCAAGTCCTAAATTTTACTTCATAAATTACACTTAAGAACTAGATGACACACTTGTTTTTTGATACCTGAGCTTACTTTTGGTTACCATGAATATTCAGGAGTATAGTTCATAGTGGCCCCACTCAGCCGGATAAACTTTGATAAAGCAAAAGCAGTTTCTGGAGTGATAAGGTCATAAGGTCTGCAAGGGCAGAACCTTTGCTGATGGATGGGATTAAAAAAAAAAAGTCAGAGATTAGACTATTATCTGGGACCATTTCTAAACTGACCAGGGCCTGTAGAAAGGTCAAATTAGGCTGCTTAGCATTTTAAAGAAACGATTTGATTTGTTTGCTTAATACAGTGTAAGTACCACTGTCAACACATATAGTGTTTTAACATTATGAGCTTATTAAAATAGTAAATCCGTGGAGAACATTCAAATCTTCACACAATTATGCTTGAACCTAATGTACAAGTGAAAATAGGCAATAGTAATAACATCATACAACACTGGAGACAATTTCTCAGCCTGCAGGTACAAAAAATGTTACTGATTGCCTGAGCTTTGTGCCAGCTCCTTTTTATCTGTCTGCTTGCTGTTTTTCATTCAAATTATAACACCTTTTCCTGTGAGATAAATTAACAGGTTTTTTCCCCCTAGTTTTAAGTTTAGATCCTTCGAAAAGCTTAACATAAAGTAGAGTCATTAGGCTTTGGTAAGAGGCCAAATTTAGGCAAAGCAGATACAAAAATACTTCATGTAAAATAAAAATTCAAATATGGGATGCATGCATGGAGCTGCCTGATTGCTGTATTTATGAGGGCCTGCAGGTTTGTTTTAATTTCTTCCTGCATTCATGAATCCTTGTTTTTATTTTTTATTTTTTTGCCATCCTTTCTCTTACTGTAGGGGTTTGTATTTGGTTTTCATTTCCCCTTCCTGGTCCTTTTTAATGAGGAAATTAATTTTTTTCTTATCATTCATTAGACTTTTTTTTTTGAAAGGTAAAAAGTGTCATATTCTTGAGTAATCATTAATTTATTAAGGTAGAGTTCCATCTGGACTGTAAAGAGGTACAAGTGAGGATCTTGGTTTGGAGGTACAGAATGGAGAGTGAGAAAGAAGAAATATGGTAGATAATGACAATCTGGAGCCCAAAGCTTCTCATTTCAGAGACAGTCATGACTTTTAAACAGGTATTGTCTTTAAAATGTATCCAGGTTGGGGAGGCAGTTGGGAGATAAATGATATCTCAGGTGAAGGACGTTTCAGTACATTTCCTGACATCTTAGTTCAATGTTTTATTTCCCTAAGGTTCTAAGACTTAGATCTGTGAATCAACACCCACTATTAAATATCCACTAAGTGCAATCATTTACTATGTATATACAAAAACAAGATGCAGGGGCCATGTTTCAAGGTGTTTCTAATCTAGACAGGTTAATACCACACTATTGGATAGACTTTATAGATTTAGTCTTTTGATTCTTACATTAACCCTAAAGTATAGGTAAAGCAGATAAAATGGTTTTCAACTTATATATGATAAGAGTGGGTCTCAAAGAGGGTAAGGATCATACAACTAGTAAGTGGCAGAGTTGGGACCTGATGTCAAATCACCTGATTTTCAAGCCACCTAGCTTAATGGTTCTCAGCTGGGATGGGTTGGGAATTAGAACCACTAAGGGAATATGCTGGTGCCTTCACATGTTCTGGTATGAACTCTTAGGGTTTAGATAACTACCCTCTCCTCTAGATGGACTACTGAGGAGGGCAAGGTGAGCGGGGTGGACGAGCAATATAAGTATATATACATACACACATATATATATATGCATTTCTTCACAGATGTTTTTGATATTCCTGCTGTACACAACTGATCTGACCAATTAGGAAGCACTGAGGTCAACAACTGCATGAGAAAAAATAGAGGCCAGGTACAGTAAATGCCGCTTGGGTAACAGACAATAAGAATGCTATGAATTCAGGAAATATCATTTCTAACTCAGGTGGTCAGGAAAGTCTTTTAGAGCAAATTGGGCCTTAATGATGGCTAAGAGAAGGTGTGATTCAGAGAGTTCCTGAGACTAAGTACTGTGAGAAGGTTAACCATATTTTTTTCTGAGTGCCACCACTTGCTAGTTATTTAACCTTAGGCAAGTTTGACAATCTGAGGTTCATTTTTCTCATCTACAAAATGAGGATAATAACTACCTCACTGGGATATTGTGGGGAATAAGTGAGAAAATAGATGTAGATGCTGGTATAGTGTTTTCTCAACACTCTGCCCAACAAAGTGGTATTCCTTCCCCTTCTCGAAGTTCTAAACAAACTTTTTCTAATTTTTGGAAAACTTTATACCTTTCCTCATCTTAATAGAGATATCTACGTCTCCTTATTTATGGATTCTATCTGTCCTAGAAATCCTCTTTTAGAAGTTACATCCTCTAAGAAGTCTCAGGGTTTCTTTCCCTGGGATATGATTTCTTCCTTTCTGAATTCTCTCAGGACTCCTCACTTCTGCTCTTCCCCTCATTCCTCGTTGTCTAGTGTTGCCTTATGTCTCATCTGCCTCCTGTTTGAAAACTTGTCTTTATATTGCTGCAATACCTAGCACAGGATCTTATTTTATTAGCTTCTGAGCAAATTTTGGGCAAACTGAATGCAAGAGTCTTGATGTTTCCTTTGATTCTGGCCTGATCAGTCCTGGACCCTAAATTAGTTCCCCTGAGCTGGGGGACTTGCTCCAATCACTTGGGATTTTTCTCTAATCTGTAACAGTTACACTAATCGGATTTAAAACTGACTGAACACTTTTATTATATATAGCCTGCCAGAGGTATGCATTAAAATTTAACACTGTTTCCTCTTTGAACAGAAAGAAAGTACTTATGGTGTGATTATATAGGATTAGAATTTTTCATTAAAAAGGGTTTTAAACACTTTGGCAAGTAAAAGGCAGAATCCTATTTAATTGAGTTTTTAAAGGTAGTGAAAGTAAGCAAAGTTTCAGAACCATTTTTCCTGCCCTCATATAAAGCTTCCCTTTCACCTCCATGTACCAGGCCATGCACAAATCATGGCCTGATGACTTGTACAGAATTGCCATTTGTACAGAGCAACAGAAGACGAAACCTGTTATAAAACAATGGAGAGACTATATAGAAATTTAAGAGCAGATCAGAATGCTTCACAGCCTCAAGTTTGGAGAATATCTGAATTATAACTAAAGTGATTTTATATAGACTCCACACTGAACTGAGGATGTACTTCATGGTCTGTGACATCCTAAGAAGCTTACAGCCTGGGTTCCTAAAGAAAGCCAATGGTCTGAGAGTTTGAATTGAGATTTGGCATTGTCTTGTCTGTGTGGCTCACAGTGGCAACGAGTGCCTGGGGCTTTCCCTGTGGGCACGGTACTTATGGAGGTTGGCAGATGTAGTGCCATTTAATACTGCCCTCATCACCACATGCAAATGCAGAAGCCACAGAATACAAAGCCCAGGCTTCTGGAAACAGGAAATCTATCCAAAATATTTAACCTAGTAATTTTATCACTGCCTTTGAAATGGCTATGGTATGCATTTTAGTTGGGTTCAGGAGCACACATATCTCAAATAAAGAACTTGGGTTGAAATAAATCTACCTCAGATCTGTTTACCCAGCAAGATCTAAAGATTCAATTTTCTAAGCATTTCTGAAATAAGAGTTGTTGGAATTGGAGCAAGGCAGTGCAGTGGCAACAGTTTAAGTTTTCTCTGATGTGAACTTTGATAGGAACAGAGTAGCTATTGGAAATGTGTGTACATTCTCATTTATGGCTAATTAGAAGTATTTTTGTGACTGAATAAGGAGAAATGTGTCATGGATGTCAGCACACTGCACTGCACAGTTATTAAGAATTGGCACTAAAGCCACATGTATCATACTTAGAAGCAAATTTTGATGAAGACACAGTTTTAGAAGTATTGTGTATACATTCTCATTTATCACTGATTAAAAGTATTTCTTAAGCTGATATTTAGGAATGTGACATGAATGTCAGCAAAACGTATAATACTAACAGTTACATCTCAATTAAGAAAAAAATAGACCAACATGAACTTGGACATTTCTTGAAGAACTGGGATTACCAGGAAACTAGGAAGAGGATCCTTCAGGCCAGGTCAGACGCCTGGGAGGAGGGGGAAGTTTGTCCTGTCCCACCAGCATTCAAGTGGAAACTTTGAAGCTGTTTCTTTCCTTTTCTTTCTTTCCTTGTCTTTGTCATCCTCCACCTTCCCTCTTCCTCCTCCTTTTCATTCTTGCCTTCCACTATCTCTTTTCTTTCTTCCTCTCTTCTTTCCCTCCCTCCCCTTTCTTCCTGGAAGCAGAAGCTACTTCCTTACTGGAACAGAGTGGCTGTGTGTGAATGGTTACCCAGGCCATGAAGACAGCGAGGCATATCTTTTCTCCCTAATGGTGAATTTAAGCATTCTAGCTATTTTTCTTTTCAGTCAACTATAAAGAAATAATAATAGCTAACCTTTATGTAGCATTTACTATGTGCCAGGCACCACCCTGTTAGCTTAACTTATATTTCCTATTTAATTTTTTCTTAATAGCCCAATGAAGTAGGTAATACATTATCTCCATTTTTACAGAGGGGAAACTGAAGCCCAAAGAAATGAAAAAACTTGCTCAAGATCATACAATCATAAGTGAGAGAGCCAAGATTTGAATGTAGTTGTCAGGCTCCAGAGTCCGTACTCCTTTTTTTTTTAAAAAAAGATTTTATTTATTCATTCCTGAAAGACACACAGAGAGAGGCAGAGACATAGGCAGAGGGAGAAGCAGGCTCCATGCAGGGAGCCAGATGCGGGACTTGATCCCAGGGCCCTGGGATCACCACCTGAGCCAAGGCAGATGCTCAACACGGAGCCACCCAGGCTCCCTGAGTTTATACTCTTGACCACTATGCCAAAATGCCTTTCTATATTTTGTTTTCAATCTACAATTATCAAAAAACTTAAAACAAGAAAAGTGTGAGGTAGAAAGTAAAAGCCCACCTAAAATCCCACATTCCAAAGATGATTATCATTAACATAGTGGTGACTATTCTTCTTTCATCTGTCATAAGCACGTACTTATATTTATGATTTTACCACAATGGAATATATCACACATGTAGTTTTTAAATAAAGACCTCTTTTTCTTTGTTTTACTAACCTCCTCTCTTCTACTCCTATATCCCCAAACATATTTAACAAGCTAGCACATATTCTTTTATAGTTTATATTCATATATAATTTTAAAATAAATGGTTATATATATATATATATATACAAACACACATCGACAAGTATATTTATGTACAGATACAGAGCTTTTTGAGTTTTTTTTTTTTTTTTTACAAAATTAGATCATATTGTATACACTGCTCTGTATCTTCCGTTTCTTACTCAACAATATGTTTTAGAAGTTTCTGGTGAAGGGGTGGCTCAGTCAGTTCAATCCACTATTGATTTTGGCTCAGATAGTGATTTCATGTTGGGGAGACTGGGCCCTGTGGAATCTCCTTGAGATTCCCTTTCTCCCTTTGCCCCTTCTCTCACGAGTGCGTGTGTACTCCTTCTCTCTCTGTCTTCAAAAACAAAATTAAAAAAAAAAAAGTTTATGATGTCACCTGGATTGGTCCCCCCCGGCTTTTTTAGGGGGAGACTCTTAAGCAGGCTCCACACTTGGGGTGCATCCTAACCCACTGGGGATATCACGGGCCTGAAATCAAGACCCCGGCGGAAATCAAGAGTGGGAGGCCTAATCCACGGAGCCACCCAGGCTCTCCAAACCTCCCTCTTTTTAATGGCTGCATATTATTTCATTGCATGGTCATTTTTATATATTCCTCCAATAACAAAATTCTGCTTTAATATTTTCCTTCTGCAGGGGATCCCTGGGTGGCGCAACGGTTTGGCGCCCGCCTTTGGCCCAGGGCGCGACCCTGGAGTCCCGGGATCGAGTCCCGCGTCGGGCTCCCAGCACGGAGCCTGCTTCTCCCTCTGCCTGTGTCTCTGCCTCTCTCTCTCTCTCTGTGTCTCTCATGAATAAATAAATAAAATCTTTAAAAAAATTTTTTTTCCTTCTAAATACTATTTTGACCTGGTTTTCTTTTCTTTTTTTTTTTTAATTTTTTATTTATTTATGATAGTCACACACAGAGAGAGAGAGAGAGGCAGAGACACAGGCAGAGGGAGAAGCAGGCTCCACGCACCGGGAGCCCGACGTGGGATTCGATCCCGGGTCTCCAGGATCGCGCCCTGGGCCAAAGGCAGGCGCCAAACCGCTGCGCCACCCAGGGATCCCTTGACCTGGTTTTCTAACACAAAGCCTGAGACAAGGGCTTACATGCCTGTCGTTCGTCAGGGAAGTGATCCAGGCAGCGAGTCCGGAGTGAGACTGGGCAGAGTGAAACAGAGGGCAGGAAAGTCCACACAAAGGTGCTTCGCTGCGTCTGTGCCCGCGGCGGGTACACAAGCCCAGGTTCTCCCTGTCTCAGGGGCCTCTCAGGGGCCTCACCGACCGAGCCTAGGACGCTGGTGTTGACGCTCCAGCCCACGTTCACCACCGCCAGGGAGGGCTCCTCCGGGCGTCTGCGCGTGCGTGCGGTGCGCGTAGGGCCCCGGGGGCAGACGGGAAACCGGTGTGGGACGCATGCGTGGTCCTGCCTTCCACAGCAACTTTGGCATCCCATTCGCAGCACGCGGTCCTCGCAGTCGCGTCAGGTAGGTAGGTGTGTTTTTTTTTTTTTTTTTTTTTTTTTTTTTTTTTTAATGATAGTCACTCAGAGAGACAGAGACACAGGCAGAGGGAGAAGCAGGCTCCATGCACCGGGAGCCCGACGTGGGATTCGATCCGGGGTCTCCAGGATCGCGCCCTGGGCCAAAGGCAGGAGCCAAACCGCTGCGCCACCCAGGGATCCCAGGTAGGTCGGTGTTTTATGTAGGGAAGACCAGAGAGGTTCTTAGGGAGAACCGTTTGTACCCTGTTCTGTTTGTATTCTCAGTGGGCAGCACAGTGCCTGCTGCTTAAAGAATATTCAGTCTGTACTTTGAAGGGAATGCAGTTGAGGTAACTAGGGCTCAGTTACACATCCACTGTGTGGATAAACCCAGGACTTTTTGCCTCTAAGACTTGTGTGTTTTTTATTAAACCATTATAGCCTAGTTTCGTAAAACTTGTTGCACATTTTAAAGCATGTAAGAATTTTCATCCTGAATTTGATGAAAGCTTATTTTTTAATAGGAGGGGGAAAATACTAAACCTTTTATAAAATGAAATAAGATTAATATAGGATATACTTAATACATTTAGGCTATATTTAGGTTGTGATACAATAAGGTGAGTTTTAATGCTTATTGAATAGCATTCACAGACCACGAAAAAATTACATGAAACTTTTATTTGTAGATTTTACCTAATATATCTTGAAAATCTTGGAAAGTTTACAATTGTGTTTAGAGGGATCAGCATCACTATCTAAAACTACTTGAGTTGTTTTGAATCCAGAATATTACAGTGGCCAAGCTTCTTCCCTACAGAGATACGTTTAAAATGGGAAAAATTGGGAAGCCCCATGAATATAAGGTACAGCAGTTAATCATTAAAGGGGGACTCCTAGAAACCAGTATTTCCAATCATTCTTTGGTTTGGCTCCTGGTAGGGTTCTCCTCCACCTAGCAATGCATGAGAAAAAGGTTTAGGATTATGAGGGACACTCGTCTTTTGAGAAGTCATTGCCTTAGATTTCTGAACCTCTTTGAAAACTCTTGATCAAACTTCCTTGAAATATTTTCTTTTCCTGACTTTCTAGTTTGTTTTTTATTTTTTTAAATATATGACATAAGTGAATGACAAAAATAAAGCCATATGAAAATACAAAGAATACAAAAAAAGCACCCCCAATCCCACCACCCAGATAAAACATTGTTATTTTCTTCCCTAAGTTCAATGTGACATTGCCTTTTGGTGATTCTTTCCCTCCCTCCCTTGTACTTTGGCTAACTCTTCTTCTTCCTTCCAAAAATATCATTTAACTCCGAAAATAAAACCTATGGGTTGGATATTATCAATCTCATTTTGTAGATTCAGAAATGGATCTCTCTATGCCAGTGAAAATCTTTGAGTTCTGTGATTGTCAAGGTAAGTCTGAAATAAGAGGTTCATAAATGTCTCTGCTTTAAATTTCTCGAGATGATAACCTGTATGTGGGAGGTCAAGGGTTGGCACAACTGTCTATAGAATACAGAAGTTTTCTCTTCAGCTTTTGTGTTTGTGTCTGTTGGATTATAAACCAAACAAACCAACAACACAGACTTTAGTTTGGAAAATGAGCACATCCATAGTATATTGATTCACTTCAAAAAAGGACTCTGGACCATTGTAGTTTGAGGATAAAACCAAGCTGACTACTTGTCAAGTCTCCCTTATTTCTCTCTTGGGTTGTTTCTTATTTATTTCATCTCCACGAAAGTATATTATGGTTTGACAAATAAACTGTGGATACTCAGAAAAGTGCATTATGTTTCCAGAATATACTATCTTCTCACAGTCATTTAAACTATGCATTGAAATACATATAATTAACTAGAAGAATGAAATTATATTTGGAAGCCATTAACTAAAAGTGCCTACCGTTATGTCTTTCACCATAATTCTTAGCTCTTATGACAAAGAATATGTTTCTTTATCTACCTGCGAGCAGTGCTTTCTATGTACTTCTTTAGAAGTGAAGAGATTTACCTTCTGGCTGTTGAAAATAATGTGGTAACTGAGGAAATTGAAGGGAAAAACAAAGCGTAGGCTCAGTGTGATTAACTTATGCCTGGGTTCCAAGTAGCCCATGAATTATGAGATGCAAATATACTAAAAGATTAATACTTTGTTAATATTGTGTAATCAGTCGAGAAGACTTGCTCCACAGGACAGCACACCAGTGTTTGTCTTCCAAAAATGGTATGAAGTCGCAAATTAAGAGTTATCTGAGGAAAGCAGTGTGTTCTTTCTTATGCTTGAATGCACTGAGTTGGGCTACATAGAGCAGCCTTCCATCTGTGAGAGTGCATGCCCGAAGTCCAGAAGCCTTAAAAGTTGAAGTGATCCATGTCAGGCACCTATGTGCCTATACCTGTTCTCTTTTGCTGTGCAACCCACCATTGCAAAACAGATACTATTTTATTACTTCTCACAGTTCTGTGGGTCAGGAATTCAGGCATTTCTATTCCATGTACTTTGATTGGCATCATTTGGTGACATTCAGCTGATATCTGGGCTGATGTGGAGGGTTCAAGACAGATTTACTAACATATCTGGTCTTTTGGCTGGGCCAATATCCCTGTGGTCTGGGGGCCTTAACATATGGTCTCTTTATCAGAGTAGCTGGACTTCTTAAATGAGGTGGATGCTGTCAGTCTTTTAAGTTTTGGGCCCAGAAACAGACTTGGTATTATTTCCACTGTATTCTATTGGTCAGAGCAGTCACAGATCCCACCCTGAATCAAGGAGATGGGATAGAGATCTCATCTCTTGATGGAAGGCATGTCAAAGAATTTATTACTACCTTTAATTTGCCTTGATTTATCTTTTCCCCCCATTGTCAAGATCTAGGAAGAGAGGAGAAGAAAAGTATTAGGAGAAGCACTTCTAGATAAATTCTTCACCTGGTCTGTTTCAGCACACAGGTCAGCTCAAAATGTATATTTAACTTGGGAGAAATGGAAAACGGAATTTGGTAATAAGTTCTACTATTGTGCTTCAAGATCAGTCTGTATCAAAATATAAGAACAGAGAATGTTAAGCCAAAGATGTTAGCATGATTGGCAAAGAATGTCACTTCCCAGTTTTCTGATAAAGCACTCCTTACAGTGTTGACGATGAGAATGTGGGCTCTCTCGTGGTCAGATTGCCTAGAGTTGGATAACAGCTTCAAACGTTGTAACAGTGTGTGATCCTGGGTGTTCCTCAATTCTTTTACCTGCAAAATGGGATTAATAATAGTATTAAATAATAATAATGGTAATAATAAATACTTCATAAGATTAATGTAAGGATTAAATGAGATGATGCATGAAAAACCCTTAGTACAGTGCCTGATGCTTATTGAGTGATTACCACATAAAAAGTGTTCAATAAATGTCAGCTTTTATCACTGTTATTATAGCAATAGCCCCTAGCCTAGTGGTGGAGCATG
Source organism: Canis lupus baileyi (assembly GCF_048164855.1). Classification (NCBI taxonomy): domain Eukaryota; kingdom Metazoa; phylum Chordata; class Mammalia; order Carnivora; family Canidae; genus Canis; species Canis lupus. The sequence continues at coordinate 11,188,998 of NC_132846.1, read as the reverse complement.
AGGGCACTGGGGGACTGAAGAAAGGGAGAGATGGAAACCCAAGTAAGACTTCTCATTCCTGTCTCACTGGTTATAGCCACTAGGGTATAATGTGATCTATAAACGCATCTGTCTGTTGACATGCCAGCAAATGATATGTCTCCCAGATCTACTTAGATTTTTAAGCTTAATGAAAGGGCCCAGGTGCTGGAGGCTCAGAGTAGAGAGAGAGCTGGGGGCTGAGGGCCGTCCTGGCCTTTACAAACCATTGCCACTCTAATAAATAAAGCATTCACTCAGAGAGTCTGAAAGCTGGGGAGCCACATTTCGTGCAAATCCAGATCAGTGGCTGAGCTTCGTCCGGGTTGAAGCTAATCATAACTGACATGTTAGAGTAAAACTACTTTATAAAATCAATATTAAATTTACAACCTTTGACATCCTGGGACATCAAAGATAAGGGGGAAATAAGCCATAGAGTAAACAGTCCTCCAGCTATGCCATCTGCTCAAGTTGATGGGAAGATGTGGGAAACCAGGAGCTTGAATCATACTCTGTTAGTCTTATTTTTGTACCAATGTCTTGACATGAATAAAAACATTAAAAAAAAATCACAAAGATGTTTACACACAGAGAAGAAAGGGAAACAACAAGGAGAGCTCCAGTGATCTAACAGAGTCCCAGAATCATTCCAGATTGAAGTGATTGGATTCCTTCTCTGACACTGAGGCTTGATTTTCCTGGACAGTGGGATGCTGCAATTACAGGGCCAACATCACTTTGTGAGGCTGGCAAATCCCCTGCTGAAAACGCTAACCTATCTAACCAGGGGCCATGCTCTAATAAAAGTCTGCACCTCTCTAGTAGGTCTTCCTGTATTCACTGGAATTCAAATATAGCAGAAAGGGATACTTGGAAGCAGAGTGAAGCCCTAAAGGTCATCACAAAGTGAGAATGTGTTTCTCTGGTGCTCTTCAGGGGGTACCAGCCCTCAGCTGTTCATGTGTGGGGTGGAATTTTTACCTATGGAAAGGGAATTTTAATTCGGACTTCTAGAAGCAGAATCACCTTTTTCTTACCAGGAGGAGTCAGTCTGGGACAGAAGACTGTACAGTATCCAGCATGGGCAATATAATGAAGGACTTCATAGTCCCTTGCATTCGAAAGCATTTTGTCCCAAGAACTGGCAGAGAATTTTGTCACCTCCACTGTGGATCTGGGTACCTTGAATTTATTATATAAATTAGGAAGTACTCTAGGAAAGGTAAAGTGGGAAAAGCAAGGCCAGGCAGCTCTGCTGGTCTAAATAGACTTTTCTGGGGTGCTTCCTCTTTTGGAAGCACAGTTTAAATTTATGCCCTGGCTAACCTGTATTCAATGTTGTGAGTCTGAAGTCACCAAAATAGGTGTTTAATTCAGTATTTCCATCTATGAAACCTTAAGGGGCATAGCAGAAGTGCCATTCTTTCCCCCTTCCTCTATCTCCCATCATTAGAACCTCTTAATGAGGTTCATTTGAGCCTCTGTGCTTTGTGGTCATTGTGAGATCACAGTGGTATTTTTGGCTGGGCCTTTCGATTTTGTATTATTGTATGGCTAGAGTCAGGTACACTAAGATCAAACCTATCAGTAATGTTCAGTTTTCAACTGCTTCCTTAATGCAAAAGAAAACTTAAAAAAATTTCTTCATTTAGAATTCTATAGAAACAAACTCACCCTATGCAAGCAGGTCAAAGACTAGGAGATATACAGTTGTGGGTGGGCCTTGCTGAAGTGTAGGAATGTGAATGTGTGGGAGCCTGTGGCACAATGGTTGAGAAAAACAAATGCCTTACCTAAGGCTGATGTATGTAGAAAATGAAAAATAACCCTGTCATATAAAATGATTTGGCTTTTTTGATTAGGGTGTAAATTCCATGAGTTTCTGGAATGGTGTCTGCCACATAGAATGTGGTATTGTTGGTATTGTGTGTGTGTGTGTGTGTGTGTGTATAAAATAATTAGAATTTACTAGATAAATTGTAGGAGGATACTAATAGTTATTTAGGGCTTAATCTATGTCAGGTACTATGGTAAACTCTCTGCTTTCTTACAATTGGTTTTTTATTGTCCGTGAAACAAATTACCACAAATGTATTAGCTTAAAATAATACACATTTTAAAAGAAGATTTTTGTTTACTTATTTGAGAGAGAGAGAGAGAGAGAGAGAGAGAGAGAGCATAAGCAGGGGGAGGGACAGAGGGAGAGGAAGAAGCAGACTCCCGGCGGAGCAGTTGGGGGGTGGGAGGGACTAGATGATCTCAGGACCCTGAGATCATGACTTTAGCCAAAGGCAGACGCTTAAGTAACTGAGCTACCCAGGTGCCCCAGCAATACACATTTTTAATCTTATAGTTTTAAAGGTCAGAAGTATGTGGACATTTTTTGGGTGTCCTCATTTGTCTACCACAACCTCTAAACAAACAGTAGGTATTATTAACTCCATAACAGAGATGAGGAAACTGAGTCTCAGAGAAGTGAAGTAACTTGCTCTAGATCATACAGTATGTGATGCAGTTTAGACTCCAACCCAGGTCAATCTGTTTCCAAAGCCCCTGCATTTCCTATAGTGCTATGCTGTCTCAAGCCATAAAAAATAGCATGTTGCTGGATGGGATTGGTTTAGGATCTGGTGGGAGCTGAAACAGAAACTTGGAGAATTCTCACAAGAGAAAGGGCAGAAACAGAATTGAATTACATTGGAAATGCTCCCTTAGAAGAAGAAACAGATTTGCATTTGAAAAAAAAAAAAAGAAAGAAAGAAATTCACCTCCTGGAGGGATAAGTTAGTTTAGGGGCAGGAAATCAAGTCCGTGCCTTAGATAAATCACCATCTTCTTTCCTAGGGCCTCAGGGACCCTAGAAATCCTATATCCTATGTTATCCTGTACCTACTTGGAAAGAGATTTACTAAACCACTTCCTTCTAAATTGTAGGGACTCAATGTGCTCCCTCTCCCAAGAATTTTACATGTAAAAAGAGGATGGTATTTACCTAAAGGCATACATAGAACCTCTGAATTTCTTAGTTTTTTGAATGGAAAAGAAGATGATCAGGGCAGTATAGGTTGGTATTAGTTATCATGAGCTAAATTAGTTTGTTTTGGTAATAGACTTTCTATCACTATGGTACCTGAGTCAGAGATATTCAGGACAGGAGAATCTTCCAGGTACCAATTGGTTATCACCTATTAGTATGCTTGAAGAGAATAATATGTGAGTAATAGAAAAATGAAAAAAGATTGGTATAAAATTTAAAAAAATTATATTGGATATTTGTTCATAACATGAAACCATTAGGGAACATACCTAGTTGTGTGAAGAAAGGTGGTTTGGGGAATTGGGTTTGATGGGGGCTTTTGTCAGAGATTAGGTAGGAGGCTATTCTAATAGCTGATGCTCAACGCTTTTTCCATTTTTATAAGGAAAAAAATGATAAAAACCAACCTTCCTGAGTTTCATTCTCTGGTGCTAGCTAATAGGACAGAACAGCAATGACATGCCACAAAAAATAAGAGTAAGATTTACAAGTGAACCAGATGGTTCTCATCTCATCTTATTGAATTGTTATCCTTTGAAGAGTTCCTTTTTGTGGATTACAAAGAGAATGTAATCACTTTAGGAATCCCCAGAGAGTTTCATAATGAACCCTACTTACGTTGTGTTGACACTAATAGTAACTATAACCATGATCTTCAAATCCCTATGTGTGAAGCAGGGTTTTTGAAATTATAGCACAGGGCAGTAATTCATTTAAAAATATACTTTTAAAGATGAACTTTATGCTGACCAAAAGCCCACTTATTTGTTTCACTTACAAATATGAGATATTATATTAACAATGAAATCAATGTAGTTTAACTCATGAAAAATAGCATTTTACCATCAAGTTTTGCCCAGTTTAGTCTCATATCAAATTAAGAAACTAAGTAAACCAAACATTTATATGACTGACTCATACTGTGAAAAAAATGTGATCACAGCTTCATATCACAAAACTATTAAGTTCTGTTCAAGTAATTTCCTCTCAGCATTTCCTTTCCTCACTTAAGGTTTCCTTCTTAACCAAAAAGCATCAAATTAGGAAGCTTAAATGACTGAAGTATTAACACTCTCAGGACAAAAATGATTGCCTTTCAGAATGGGGAAAAAACCCCTCACTAACTTTCCAAGGTAAACAGTTATAAAGTCACTGGAACAGAGGGATGGTGGTTGTTGTCGTGGTTGTTGTTACGTTCTTTTCTCATACTTTGATTTTCTGTTTGAAGTTTCTTTAAAATTAATCCTTTAAAATCATTTCCAACAGTGAGCAATTCAGCAAGTTGAGAGAACAAAATGGCCAGACTTTTTTATCCCTGAAGATTGGATTTAGAGTGGAGGGATTGCATTGAAGTAACTTCTGCTATTTTGAGTCTAATGAATTGTAACTCATATATGGTACAATTAGTATTCCTGTGAATAAATCTAACATTTCCCTGTATGTAATCATTAATTTGATATGCCTAGTTCATTTTTACTATATCTCTATTTGAATACAAATGAAATTATTAAATTTTACCTGTCTTTTCAAATTTTGTGTTTATTCATATAGGCACATCCTCCCCCCACAACCCCCCCCCCCCACACACACACAGCAATTTGTTAAGTGTGTATTAAGGTGGTAAATGTGTACTACTCCCATTCTAGGTATAAAACAATCTTTTTTTTTTTAAATTTAAATTCAATTTAGTTAATATATATGGTATTATTAGTTTCAGGGGTAGAATTTAGTAATTTAAGAGTTGCATATAACACCCTGTAAAATAATTTTTTTCATGGAATTTGGGCCTCATTCTCAAAATTCTTCCCAGTACATTGTTCTAGGCAGCCATTACCAATTAATTGAGGTAGGTATTTGAGTCAAAACCTTCATCATCAGTGTTTAGTTCATAAAACAGAACCTGCTTTAGATATTTTTGGCATAAAGGGATATAGTACAAGGAATTAGGTGCTTAAAACATTGCTGGAAGACTGGAGGAGCAGATGTGAGGCCTGACCTCCAGCAATGACCCTAGAACGCAACAGAACTGAGCCTCCAGTTAATGCGGCTGCAGTTGGGAATGGAAGGAATCAGGAAGCTGCAAATAAAACTCTGTAGTTCTAGTACACACTGCTATGGCTGTAACCCAGGGAACAGAAATCTGGGATCTGGAAGCTGCCACCACCACCCCTGTCTCTCCACACCCAGGAAGCTGGTAATTGGACAGGGAACACAGAATATGACTGTTCCTACCACTGATGCAGCTGCCTCTTTAATATTCAGGAAGCTGGGAACTGGTACTGGACATGACGCAGAAAAACCCTGTGCTTGCCACCTTTCAGATTTCATCTGAGTGATTTAATTGGAAAGACTTAATTTGTATCCAGAATCCTGGCTTCAAGGGATGTAGTTTTCCGTTCCGAAGATACACAAAGTCAGAACTTAAACCGAAAGTATATCCCTGGCAAAACTTTCTTGTTCTTTCTGTTCTTATTGGAGCCTCGCTATAGGGAAATGTAGGACTTGTATACAGAATAATAAGATTTAAGGAACTGGCTTTTCTTAGAAGATGTGCCAAGATTCTATGGGATTTGATCTCTAACCTCTACTTAGAGGACATAAGTAATGACAATTCTAACTTCTTATATTTAACTTTTCCTTTCTCATGAGCAATTCATTTTGCATAGGAACTTAATTCTAGTTCTTGAGCAACTTCTTGGTACTGAATTACTTAGATCTTTGCATCAGCTGATCCTGCCTTTCCCCTTTACAAGAAAAGAGAGTACTTCCTATTTTTATTTCTTACCTGAATTAATAGGGACTAGCCCTGTGTATTTCATGTGGCAGCTTACTATGCTAATAGTCAATGAATTGTTGCTTAATTTAGGGCAAAAATAAAATGCGTATGAGTATATGATTCAAATATTATATATCCAAGTATAAAATGTGCTCTTAGGCTGAAGTTGACAGTCACATCCAATTCTTTTGAGAAAAAAATTTGATTCAATGGGAAACTAGAGTACAAGCATAGCACTGAAAGTATTTTGACTCTGTAATCCATCCATTATGGCCATGTAAGTTGCCTAACTTTTCATAAGTACCCAAAGCTTTATGTGTCTTTCATTTGTATAGTATCCCACAGAGTACAAGTGTAAGGCATCCTTATAAGCGTATGTGGCATGATCAGTATAGTTATCAACAACACGTTTTAATCATGGAGTAGAGTGGAACTCAAACTCATGTCTTGGAACTCTAAACAAAATTTTATACTACACTAAGAAAGATTAATATTCTTCTTAGAGGAGTATTAGTCCCAATAATTTGTAATGAAGACTTTAATATATCTAATGAATACGAAATGCCTAAAAACAAATTCCTGTAGAATACAATTTGATGTGCTCAAGGATTTAGTTTCACCTTTGCAGTCTTATCTAGCTATGTGACTTTAGCAACTTTCACGTATGGGTTTTTACCTTAAAATGTAATGGCTGTGGGATGTTTGGGTCGCTCAGTGGTTGGGTGTCTGCCTTCCGCTCAGGTCATGCTCCCAGGGTCCCGGGATTGAGTCTCGCACCGGGCTCCCTGTATGGAGCCTGCTTCTCCCTCTGCCTATGTCTCTGCCTCTCTTCTGTGTCTCTCATCAATAGATAAATAAATTCTTTTTTTAAAAATGTAATGGCTGTTTAGATACTTCAGTTTACCAGCACTTTATTTTTTTATTTTTATTTTTTTTAGGATTTTATTTATCTATTGATGAGAGACACAGAAGAGAGGCAGAGACATAGGCAAAGGGAGAAGCAGGCTCCATGCAGGGAGCCCGGTGCGAGACTCGATCCTGGGACCCTGGGAGCCTGACCTGAGCGGAAGGCAGATGCCCAACCACTGAGCCACCCAGGTGTCCTTAACAGCCACTTTAGATCAACTATTCAGTCCTATGGAAATATATTCTTTGTAAGAAAAATTTATGTGTAGATAGAGCATGGCCATGAAATTATTATTTTCTATCATAGCTGTCACTCTAGTAAGTTCACTGCCATGTTTTCGTCCATATACAACCATTCCTTTCAAGGCCATGCCAAGTGACCATCTCCAATCTTACATTCTCTCTTTGTTGTCACCATGAGAAGTTTCCTCTATAGTTTCTTTTCACCTGCCACATCTTGCAAGCCTGAACTGCATTACAGTAGGTTCTACCATCTAATCTCACTTATCACATACTTTGCCTGCTGAGTAAGCACAAAATGTTGCATATCATTCCTATATCCTTTCAAAGTGACTTCCTTTTGGAGGCAAATAAGGGTGAAGAGAGGCTACCCAGTCTTTCTTTCTGACCCTAAACTAATTAATATCAGAATGAAATACTGCCTTGTTTAGGTTATCAGGTCACTATGAAAAAAAAATACAATTTTTAGGCCTAGGGAAGCTAGAAAGCACAATGGAGACAATCTGAAAATTTTTCACAAGACAGGGCTAGGCCTTGGATATAAAAGGTAGATCATAGAACTGGAAAAAATCTTTCAGGAGTATTTATATATTAAAGATATACTTGTTATTTGTTTAAGTTCTTAAACTAATATGTCTGCTCTGTTACTACCTCTTTCTTTGTGGGAAAATTCCACAAAGAAAGTCACTCAGGTAAGTTACTTAGAAAAGTGCCTTTGCTTTCATCTTTTTTTCATTATGTAGAAGCCAGCTTGTTCAGAAGTACTTTCTAAAAAAATACATGGTTCATATAAAGAAATAAACAAGACAGCTAAGCTTTAGGTTAGAAGTCATTTACATCAAGAATCCTGTAATTGCGTAACTCATTTGGTTGATAGAAATGAGATTTTGGGAGATAGAACAAATGGATCAAGGAATTATAAGATCATATCACATCCTAGTTTTGGTCTCTGTTAATAATCTGCTGTGATGTACAGCAGATTCTGGTATGCAGAGTAATTCAAGTGCTCTTCTGTTGGGCATATGGTGCTTTTAAGAACACCCCAAGGGTTGATTTGACTGCTCCGGTTGATAAAGGATAGCACAGTGGGAAGGAAGAGAACAAGTTATGGATGGTGCGTGGGATTCAGGAGAGGAAGGGATTCATCTGAGAGCAGAGCTGCTGAGAAAAACAACATGCAGTGACTTAATTAGAAAACTAATTTTGCCATCATTTAAGTTGAATTGCTGCAAGTATCATTGCTTCTTATGGTAAAATTTAATGATGTATGAATATGTACATATGTGTGTATATAAAATATGTATATTGTATACATGTATGTTTTATGTATGTAAGTATGTATGCATATATGCATCTATATCAAACAGTAAAGGCATACGAGGCAGCAAAAGGACAAGATTTAACCTCAGCTGCTGAACTAGGGGCAAGTGAGCTACTTGATAAGAGTAAAAAGGAAATAACGCTAGAGGATATTTTTTGAGTAACAGAGGAGACTCTCCTGGGAAGCAGCTTGTACTCATTCTTTCCCCATTTAAACACAGCAAAAATAAAACATTTTTCTTATAGTATTATCTACAAATCTCATTCATTGGCAAAAGGAGTGATTTTGTATATAAAACGAAATGGGGAAAGTTTGCACTTGAAGAGTGTTATGCCACCAGAATTTCCTGTTACAGGAATTTGTGTTAAGAGTAGATTCAGAAATTGTCAGAACAATAGCAACATGGCTGACCATGTCTGTTCAGTTGTGAAACCCCTGATGCCAAATTTGAGTAGTTCCAGGCAGAGAGCCTAAGAACTCTACAATCAGGAAGTCAGCTCTGATATAGCAACTGACCAAACACCAACCAGTATGTAATAGAGATGGTCTCAGGACCTGACAGAAAGAACTAAGAGGTCGAGGAAGAATATGCTTAAAGCAGGGCCATGATAGATATTAACTAGACATATTCAGCAAAGATTTTTAAAAAGCGTAGCTTTGCAACATATGGCCTGTGAATAAAATAAATCATATCTGAAACTAGGTGTAGTTCACCTGAGATTTTGGAGAAAAAAAAACTGTTTTCCCTAATTACCTAATTTCTCCATCGTAACCAACTGACACACTTAGCTAAGAGCTGGCTGCTGCTGGGTTTTACATAGAAGGTTTAGATCAATAATTGTAATTGGAGCCAAAGTCATCAGTTATATACCTGTAGGTTGTTCTGGTTTAAATCCATACTGTCTTATCTTAAAAGTTGGATATCACAAATGATTGTGGAATGAAGCAAAATGAGCACAAGTAGATTTTGAGAGCGCCCATGCTTGTGTTGAATTCCGTATTCACTGGATTTACTAGCTAAATAAGTAAAGTCCCCTATTACTGAAGACATGAGTGTGCTCCTAGCCCAATAGCACAATGGAGAATGCTGGGAATGGCTCTAAGGATTTTTCATGCATCTCTCCTTATAAGGACCCCCAAACAGCTATAACACACAGATTCCCACCTTACAGACAAGAAATCTGAGGCATAGAGAGCTTATTTAACCAAAGTTCTACAGTTTGGCAAAGAGTATAGCCAGCTCTTTGAACCCATGATTCTGAAGTCCATATTCTTAATTATGCCTGTTTATTTTTTATGTTTAATTGCATATGTATTTGTTGCATATGTATATATTTATGAATATATTGTTTCCTAAACCTTGCATGGCTAACTTATTACCATGAATTCAGGTCTTCTCAACTATAATTGTAACATAACATAAAAATATGTGACTGCAAATAATAATAGCAATACTCTATGAAATAATATTTTGGTCAGCTTGAAAAATATAAGTTGAAATAACTCAACTAAATTACTAAGAATGATTGTTTTAGAGAGATAGGATAATGGGTGACTTTTAGTTTATCATTTGTACTTTTTTGTATTTCCTGTTTTTCAACAATGACCACGTATCACTTTTTTTCTAATCTAAGTCAATATTATTTAAAAATAAAACCATGAGGATATCATATTAGAAATCTCCATAAAATAGGCATATCCAAATATAATTTATAGTGCCTTTCTTGGACATCATTAGTAAAACAAGAATGTATACCTTGCTTGAGTAGTGTTCAGTTCTCATTTCTCTTTGAGTGTGCTACCTCTTAAAAGGACTTGGTCAACTTACTCATTTCTGAATTTATTTCAAGGACTTTTGTAATCAATTTAATTTAAAATACTTATTTGGAATGACCTATGCAGGAAGCTCTAAATGGTAGATGTATATTTGGGGCCAATTGTGAATCTGAAGCTGAATGTCAAAGAAATAATAATTAGGCCCATTAAAAGATTTTTGAAACTTACACATATGTGGTATTTCAAAGAGAGGCTGTATAGTATGGTCATTAATGCAGGGCTCTAGGACCGGATGACTTAGGTTGAATCCTAGTTGCAACATTGCTAGGTGTACAATGTATGTAAATTGTATGTATGGTAAATTTTTAAATCGTTCTATGGCTTAGCTTTCTTAGCCTTCTGTAAAATGGGAATAATAATAGTACCTATAGCTCATAAGTTTGTTGGGAGAATTAAGTGAGTTGTTATATACAAAACACTTAAAATACTGCCAGATACTTTATAAGCATTCAATACATTTTAACTGTCATTTAACTCAGATGGACATGTATCACAGTAAGGAAATAATAAGTTCACAGATTTCTACAAAGATTGTGTTATATAAAAACTAACTAAATGAAAAGTATATTTTCTCTCAGAATACAAACCAATGCCCTGTGAACGAAATTACTTGAAAGCACGTTATATATCATGTTTAAACTCACCTGATATCTGTATCTTACCTGTCTCTGTAAGAAATCTGTCCTGAGCCCCCAGAGGTTGTCTTAATTTTTTTTTTTAAATTTATTTATGATAGTCACAGAGAGAGAGAGAGAGAGGGGCAGAGACACAGGCAGAGAGAGAAGCAGGCTCCATGCACCAGGAGCCTGACGTGGGATTCGATCCTGGGTCTCCAGGATCGCGCCCTGGGCCAAAGGCAGGCGCCAAACCGCTGTGCCACCCAGGGATCCCCAGAGGTTGTCTTAAAATTGCATTTTGCTGTCCCCCTTTTCTGTCAGATAAACTTCATTGGTTATCATGAAGTTAGTTTTACATCCTCCCTTCCTTTATTTTATTAGTAGGGAAATGTTGAGAATGTGTGGGAAGAGTGTAGGCAGCCTGAGGTTTGGCCTTTAAATGCCTAATAATAATAGCTGCCAATAATTGAGTACTTTACCATAGACCAACAGATTAAAGTATTCTTCAAAAGTTAGTTTAATATTCTCAATAAAAAATTATTGTATATATATATGATAATGATGTATATTATTCCTCTATTTTACAGATAAAGAAACTGATCTTTAGAAATTAGTCATACAGCTAATTTAGAGATGGAGTTGGGATTGAAATTCAGGCTCAAAGGTAAGTCTGGCTTTTCTGTCAGATCCATCTAGTCCAATAATGAACACAAGTAATAGAAAAAGTAAACATACATATCGACTTTAGGCACAGAGTAATGATACTCAAAATATTCACCAGCTGGTTAGCTCAGACACTAATTCTGACTAATCAGAATGGATGCCAGTGGTGAACAAGTGGTATGGCTATACATGTGTGAACTGTCTGAATAACAGCTCTGACTTTTTAGGAAAAAAATGATTAATTGGCCAAATACATCATTCAACATCTTCAAAAGAAAATCGATTAATTACAAAGGATCAGTAAAGACTATATACATAGGATAGGTGAGTTCATGCTCCTGATACATAATTAACTCAACTTTCAATACTCATCAGCAAAATGGCATATTTTAAAGAGGATAGAACTATTTGCCTGTGCTATTCCCCCAAACAATGCTGTTTGCTTTTCCATTACCATAAACCACTGGTAGCCTGGCTCAGGATGAAAGGAGTGGTCTTGAAGTGGCCCTCCCTTTCTCTAAATCCATCTCACTACCTGTCCAGAAAGGATTAAAGTAGATTTTTAAAAATTCATTTAATTGATTTGGCATCTGTTTGGTATTATGTAGGAAATAGGATAATGAGTTTAATGTTACAAAACTGGGTGGCTAAAAATAGCATCCACCTGAAATCTAATGATAAATAAGTTAGTGGATTCCTGTTGATGTACTTTGACAAATATGCCCACATTATGTGCTCCTACTTTTATTGTCTTGCAGCATATTAAGGACATAAGAAATCCTGCAGATTTTCTTAGGAAGGTTTTTGTCTACAATTGGAAGGCCATTTGCTTCTTCTGCTTATTGCCTGAAATGTAATATTAAATCAGAGAGAAAAAATATCTGGGTCCTGGTCCTGGACTTGCTTCTGACGTACTGTGTCAAACAGTCTCTATGCTGGAGTGCTATGGAATGATTAACTGACATCAAGCACATAAAGCCACACTTCCTTTTTTAAAATAAGAACAAAATATATTTGACCCTATAGAGTTTTGAAAGTGCCATAGTCCTTAAGGTTACTTACACTTATTTGAGAAAAAAGTTTTAGTTATTGTTATTTCTGGGTGTGGGGTGGTGGGTCACTGTACTGAGCATGTCATGAATATGACTGCTAAGTCATTAAGATAGCCATCATGATTTGCTTTGTTGCTATGTGTCTTCTCTCTATTTTATCTGCTTAGATGTGTGTGTGAGGCACAGTTTGACATGCCTCCCAAACCCTAAGTCTGTCATCCTAAGAAAATTATATTTAGGGCCTGAGAAACTTGTTCTAGGTTTAAAGCTAATTAGGTGCATTTCTATATTTCATTAAAGATTTCCTCATTCAGATTTTTGGTTTCCATATAGTTGTTAGTAAAATGATAGACTCCTGTTTTTATACTTTTTTATTCTACTGGCTAGTTTTCTCCCAACTTGTCATTTTATTTTATGTTAGATTTTATTTAACTTGAAGTTAGTTAACATATAGTGTATTATTAGTTTCAGGGGTAGGATTTAGTGATTCATCAGTTGTATCTAACAGCCAGTGCTAAAAACAAAACAAAACAAAACAAAACAAGACAAGACAAAACAAAACAAAAAACACCCAGGACTCATTACATCAAGTGCCCTCCTTAATGCCCATCACCCAATTACCCCATCCTGCTACCAATCTCCCCTCCAGCAACCCTATTTGTTCTGTATAGTTAAGAGCCTCTTACAGTTTGCCTCCCTCTCTGTTTTTATCTTGTTTTATTTTTCCTTCCCTTCTCCTATGTTCAGCAGCTTTGTGTCTTAAATTACACGAGTGAAGTCATATGGTATTTTTCTTTCTCTGACTTATTTTGCTTAGCATAATACACACTAGTTCTTGGAAATGGCAAGATTTCATTCTTTTTGATGACTGAATAATATTTCACTGCGTATACACACCACATCTTCTTTATCCATTTATCTGTCCACGGACATTTGGGCTTATTCCATATTTTGGCTATTATGGACATTGCTGCTATAAACATTGGGGTACATGTGCAACTTCATATCATTATGTTTGTATCCTTTGGATAAATACCTGGTAGTGTAATTGTTTGGTTATAAAGTAGTTCTATTTTTAACTTTTGGAGGAATCTCCATACTATTTTTCAGAGTGGCTACACCAGCCTGCATTCCCACCAATGTTGTAAGAGGGTTACCCTTTCTCTGTATTCTCACCAACGTCTGTTATTTCCTGAATTGTCAATTTTTGTCCTTCTGACTGGTGTGAGGTGGTATCTCATTGTAGTTTTGATTTGTATTTCCCTGATGATAAGTGATGTTGAACATTTCTTCATGTGTCTGTTGGTCATTTGTATGTCTTTAGAGAAATGTCTGTTCATGTCTTCTGCCCATTTTTTGATGGGATTATTTATTTTTTGAGTGTTGAGTTTAATAAGTTCTTTAAAGAGCTTGGATACTAGTAGCCCTTTATCTGATATGTTATTTGCAAGTATCTTCTCCCATTCAATAGGTTGCGTTTTAGTTTTATTGATTATTTCTTTTGCTGTGCAGAAGCTTTTATCTTGATGAAGTCCCAATAGTTCATTTTTGCTTTTGTTTCCCTTGCCTAGAGATGTGTCTAGTGAGAAGTTGCTGCAGCTGAGGTCAAAGAGTTTTCTGCCTATGTTCTTCTCTAGGCTTTTGATGGATTCCTGTCTCACATTTAGTTCTTTCATCCATTTTGAATTTATTTTTGTGTCTGGTATAAGAAAGTGGTCCAGTTTCATGTTTTTGCATGTTGCTGTCCAGTTTTCCCAACACCATTTATTGAAGTAACTGTCTTTTTTTCCATTGGTTGTTCTTTCCTGGTTCATCAAAGGTTAGTTGACCATAGAGTTGAGGGTCCATTTCTGGGTTCTCTGTTCTTTTCCATTGATCTATGTGTCTATTTTTGTGTTAGTACTATACTGTCTTGATAATTACACCTTTGTAATACAGCATGAAGTCCAGAATTGTGATGCCTCCAGCTTTGGCTTTCTTTCTCTCTGTCTCTCTGTCTCTCTTTTTTAAAGATTTTATTTATTTATGAGAGACACAGAGAGAGAGAGAGAGGAAGAGAGAGAGAGAGAGAGAGAGAGAGAGAGAGAGGCAGAGACATAGGCAGAGGGAGAAGCGGGCTCCTTCCAGGGAGCCCCATGCAGGACTCCATCCCGAACCCCAGGACCACGCCCTGAGTAAAAGACAAACGCTCAACTGCTGAGCCACCCAGATGTCCCTGGCTTTCTTTTTCAACATTACTTTGGCTATTTGGGGTCTTTTATGGTTTCGTACAAATTTTAGAATTGTTTGTTCTAGCTCTGTCAAAAAATGCTGGTTTTATTTTGATAGTGATTGCCCTGAATATGTGGTTTGCTTTGGATAGTGTAGACATTTTAGCAATATTTGTTCTTCCAATCCATGAGTGTGGAATGTTTTTCCATTTCTTTCTGTCTTCCTCAACTTCTCTCATAAGTGTTCTATGGTTTTCAGAGTATAGATCATTTACCTCTTTGGTTAAATTTACTCCTAGGTATCTTTGTTAATATAAATTTTTTTGTTTATGGATGGGATCTATTCCTTGATTTCTCTTTCTGCTGCTTCATTATAGAAATGCAGTGGACTTCTGTGTCTTGGTTTTATATCCTGCAATTTTGCTGAATTACTGTATCAGTTTTAGCAATTTTTTGGTGGAATCTTTTAGGTTTTCTACATAGAGAGAGTATCATGTCATCTGCACAGAGTGAAAGTTTGACTTCTTCCTTGTTGAAGAGGCCTTTTATTTTGTTTTCTTGTTTATTTTCTGAGGTTAGGATTTCCATTACTATGTTGAATAACAAAGTAAGAGTAGGACATCTCATGCTCCTGACTTTAGGGAAAATGCTCTGTTTTTCTCCATGGAGGATATTAGCTGTGGGTCTTTTGTATATGGCTTTTATGATGTTAAAGTATGTTTCTTCTATCTCTACTTTCTTGAGGGTTTTTTTTTTAAGATTTATTTGTTGATTTATTTGAGAGAAAGAGAGCGTGAGTGAGCACACACACACAGAGGGAGAGGAGTGGGAAAGGGAGAAGACACCTGTTGATCAGAGAGCCTGACATGGGGCTCAATTCCAGGACCCTGGGATCATGACCTGAGCTGAAGCCACATGCTTAACTGACTGAGCCACCGAGGCATTAATCTTGAGGGTTTTTATCAAGAAAAGATGCTGTATTTTATCAAATGCTTTTTCTGCATCTATTGAGAGAGGATCATATGGTTCTTATCCTTTGCTTTATTAATGGGGTGTATCATGTTGATTGGTTTGCAGATGTTGAACCACCCTTCCAGCTGAGGAATAAATCCCACTTGGTTGTGGTGAGTAATCCTTTTAATGTACTATTGGATCTGATTAGGTAGTATCTTGTTGAGAATTTTTGCATGCATATTCATAAAGGATATAGGTCTGTAATTCTTCTTTTTGATGGGGTCTTTGTCTGGTTTTGAGATCAAGATAATGCTGGCCTCATAGAATGAATTTGACAGATTTCCTTCCATTTCTAATTTTTGGAACAGTTTCAGAAGAATAGGTATTATTTTTCATTAAATGTTTGGTAGAATTCTGAGAAGCCATCTGGCCTTGTACTCTAGTTTGTTGGGAGATTTTTTTGTTTATGATTCAATTTACTTTAAAAAAAAAGTTTTATTTATTTGATAGAGCATGTGCGTAAGCAAGGGGAGTGGCAGAGGGAGAAGGAGAAGGAGGCTACCTGCTGGGCAGGGAGCCCAGCATGGGGTTTGATCCCAGGACCCTGGGATTGTGATCTAAGCTGAAGGCAGACTATTAACCCATTGAGCCACTGAAGTGCCCCGTGATTGAATTTTTTTGCTAGTTATGGGTTTGTTCAGATTTTCTATTTCTTCCTGTTTCAGTTTTGGTAGTTTATACGTTTCTAGGAATTTATCAATTTCTTCTAGAGTGCCCAGTTTGCATATAATTTTTTATGATCTCATAATTTGTATTTTTGTGGTATTAGTTGTGATCTCTCCTCTTTCATTAGTGACTTTATTTACTTGGGTCCTTTCTCTTGTCTTTTTGATAAGTCTGGCTAGGGGTTTATCAGTTTTGTTAATTCAGAGAACAAGCTCCTAGTTTTGTTGATCTGTTCTACTGATTTTTTTTTTTATTTCTGTATCATTGATTTCTGCTCTTATTATTTCCCTTCTCCTGCAAGATTTAAGCTTTGTTTTCTGTTCTTTTTCTAGCTCCTTTCCGTGTAAGATTATGTTGTGTATTTGAGAGTTTTCTTGCTTCCTGGGGAAGGCTTATATTGCTATATGCATCCCTCTTAGCTGCATCCCAAAGGTTATGGACTGTTGTGTTTTCATTTTCATTTGCTTCCATGTATTTTTAAATTCTTCTTTAATTTCCTGGTTGACCCATTCATTCTTTGGTCAGATGTTCCTTAACCTCCATGTATTTGTTGTCCTTCTAAATTTCTTCTTGTTATTGACTTCAAGTTTCATAGCATTATGGCTTGAAAATATGCACGGAATAATCTCAGTCATCTTGTATTTGTTGAGGCCTGATTTGTGACCCATATGTGATCTATTGTGGAGAATGTTCCATGTGTACTTGAATGCGTATTCTGCTTTAGGATAAAATGGTCTGAATATATCTGTGAAGTCCATCTGGTCTACTGAGTCATTTAAAGTCCTATTTCCTTGTTGATTTTATGGTTAGCTAATCTGTCCATTGTTGTGAGTGGCATGTTGAAGTCCCCTACTATTATTTTATTACCAGTGAGTTTCTTTAAGCTTGTTATTTTTTTTAAGGATTTTATTTATTTATGAGGCACAGAGAGAGAGAGAGAGAAAAAGAGAGAGAGAGACATAGGCAGAGGGAGAAGCAGGCTCCCCACAAGGAGCCCAATGTGGGACTCGATCCTAGATCCCGGGATCGTGCCCTGAGCCAAAGGCAGGCGCTCAACCACTGAGCCACCCAGGTGTCCCTCTTTAAGCTTGTTATTAATTGATTTGTATATTTGGCTGCTCCCAAGTTAGGGGCATAAATATTTACAATTGTTATATCTTCTTGTTGGAAAGACCCCTTTATTATGGTATAGTGCCTTTCTTCATCTCTTATTACAGTTTTTGGTTTAAAATCTAGTTTGTCTGATATAAGTATGGCTACTCCAGCTTTCTCTTTTTAAAAAAAAGTTTTAAAAAATTTATTTATTCATGAGAGACACGTAGAGAGAGGCAGAGACATAGGCAGAGGGAGAAGCAGGCTTCCTGTGGGGATCCTGATCTGAGACTTGATCCCAGGACCCTGGGATCATGACTTGAGCCATAGGCAAATACTCAACCACTGAGCCACCCAGGTGCCCATCCAGCTTTCTTTTGATGTCCATTAGCATGATAAATGTTTCTCCACCCCGTCACTTTCAATCTGGAGGTGTCTTTGGGTCTAGAATGAGTCCATTATAAGCAGCTTATTGATGGATCTTATTTTTTATCTATTCTGATACTGTGTGTCTTTTGATTAGAGTAATTGCCTCATTTACATTCAGAGTATTATTGGTGGATATGAATTTAGTGCCATTGTATTATCTGCAAATTTGCTGTTCCTGTAGATTATCTCTGTCCCCTTCTAGTCTTTGTTACTTTTGGTCTCTCTTCCTGCTCAAGAGTCCCCTTTAATACTCTTTTCAGAGCTGGTTTAGTGTTCATAAACTCCTTTAGTTTTTGTCTTGGAAACTCTTTATTTCTTCTTCTGTTGTCACTGACAGCCTTGTTGGATAAAGTATTCTTGCCTGCATATTTTCCTCATGCAGCATGTTGAATATCTCATGTCAGTCTTTTCTGGCCTGCCAGATCTCTCTATACAGGTCTGCTGCTAACCTGATGTGTGTACCCTTGTAGGTTAAGGACATTTTTTCCCCTCATTGCTTTCAGAATTCTCTCTTTATCTTTGTATTTTGCAAGTTTCAAAATGGTTTATCGTGATATTGACCTGTTTTTGTTGATTTTAAGGGTAGTTCTCTGTTCCTCTTGAACTTGAATCTCTGTTTCCTTCCTGTATTAGGAAAGTTCTCAGCTATAATTTGTCAAAATACATCTTCTGCCCCTCTCTCCTGTTCTTCCTCTCTGGGACTCCTATGATACAGATATTATTTAACTTTGTGGAATCACTGAGTTCCCTAAGTCTACCTTCATGATCTAGTGTTTTTCTTTCTCTCTTCTTTTTCAGCATCATTATTTTCCATACTTTTATCTTATATATCACCTATTCTCTCCTTTGCTTCTTCAGTCCTTGCTGTGATCATTACCAATCTGTTTTGCATTTCAGTTATAGCAGTTTTTAATTTTAGCCTGGCTAGTGTTTAGGTCTTTTATCTCTGCAGCAAGGGTTTCTCTGGTGTCTTCTATGCTTTTATGAAGTCCAACTGTTAGTCTTGTGACTATGGATCTAAATTCTTGTTCAGATATATTGCTTATATCTGTTTTCAGTAAGTCCCTGACTATGATATCTCCTGACTTTTCTTTTGGGGAGAATTCCTCCATCTTGTCATTTTGACTAACTTTCTATCTTTTGCATGTTATGAAAGCTTGTTGTTTCCTGCACCTCAGAGTAATGCTATATTAAAAAGAGGTCATGGACTGTCCATGACCTGACACTTCAGGAAGTGTTTTTGCTGTATGCTATGTGTATTCTGCTGTTACATTTTGGCAGCTCTTTCCTACTGGTCAGTCCTCTGCAGAGCTCCTCCTTTCTTTCTGTAGGGAGGGTTTGGACCTTTATCTAGGTGTACTTTGATTCGTTTGTTTTAAAAAGCCTGGAAAAAAGGAAAATAAAGAAAAAAGAAAAAAAGCCAACTTAAAAAAAGAGAGAGAAAGGAAAAGGAATGAAAAACAAAACAAAACAATAAAAAAAAAAAAACCACTATAGGCCTAATTCCAAAGAAAAGAAAGGAAAAGTAATAAAGAAAAAAGAAGCCTGATTTTCCCTCCCCCTCCCCCCAAAAAAGGGAAAAGGAAGTGAAAAAACTAAGCAAAAATACTATAAGCCTGATTCCAAAGACAAAAAAAGAATAAGGGGGAAGAAAAACCCCCCAAAACACCACAGCCTCCTCCTATTTCCACCAGAACCGAAGGGGATGCTTTGAAGCACTGTATGATTTGTAGACTCGGTGCATGTGGCCCACTGCTTATGTTGCTCTTCTGGTGGCAGAGGCCCGCTGTGCTGGCTCAGAGTCAATCCTGCCCCTTTAAAAAAAGCATGTGCTAGGCATAAGGGGGTGGGGTTTGATGTAAGCACCACTAGGGGCCACTGTGTTGCCCCCTGAAGTCCAGCTGTTCTGGTAACCAAGGTAAAACGACACCCTGCACTCTTTCTTCCTGGCCAGAGGATCTCAGCCCCCCAGAAAAGTGAGGGCCACCAGTTGTCCAGTGCCCAGCCCTCCTGCGTTTTATCTTTGGCATGTGGCTGGGATTCAAAACTCCAAATCATAAAGAAGCTATCCCCTCCCTCCTCTGGATCAGGGCCTTGCTGCATTCTGACTAGAGCCTTTGGTCCCAGAGAAACAGTGCCCTCCCTGTGTGGTGCTCAGGGTCTATGGTGTGTCAGTGCTTTTCCACTCTCTGTGCCCACCTTTGTCCCCTGCTGATGAAAGGCCATTTGCTGGCGCCTGCAGGGTCCTTTGTCCTTGGAGAGGCAATATCCCGTCTTCCAAATATATTCCAGGAAGGGGGACCATCTCCCCCAGTGTGACCCAGGAAATCCCTATAGCACTTCATATGGGATTGGGGGCCAGAGCCTTCCTTCTCATCAACACTACAGATCCACTCTAGTGAAAGTCATGCACTTCCAGGATCAGAACTTGAGCTCCACTCACTATTTACAGAATACTTGTGCCAGTCAGTTCCCCCACCTCCCCAGGCTGTGGACCAAGAAGGTTTTTTCTTATGCTAACCAGACGCTGCACTCTCTCTCATACCCTCTGTCGCTCTCTCCCTTTTCTCTCCTCGTTGAAAAGGTTCCCTTTGCTCTGCAGCACAGCAGCTTTTCTCTCCCCCAGTTCACATTCATGCACCTTGCACCTGCCATACTGTCTCCTTCCAGCTGTGGGGATCCTTCTTCCAGTCCTGATTTCCTGGGTGTTCCAGTTGATCTGACCTCAGTAGAGCTGTGTTCCAGGGTAGAGGAAAGCCACGGGTCCTCGTACTTATCTGCCATCTTAACTCCTCTCCCTCCCAACTTGTCATTTTAAATGGTCAACTAGTAGATGTTTTGATTTCTGACATTTCCACCTTCCAAGTCACAAAGCACCAAAAACCGCAATAAACTACTTCGCATGGACTCCAGCAACAGAATAAATGATACTCCTTTTGGTATTACTACTTTATGCATTTTAAAGTCTTGATTTTTCACATTTTGAATGCTCTTTTTTATTAATTAAAAATTGCTCTGGGCTTATGTGGACAATGATTCTGACTTATCTAGGGTATAACATGCAATGAAAGCAGCAGACAACAGGGGAACCCTGAGGGTCTGAACCTAGGCCAAAACAGCTCATGGAAGTTAAAACACAGAAGACAAAGTGCACTTGGAAGCACAGTTTAGTTTTGTCAGGTTCTTGGCACCTGGTTTTCAATTAATGCCGTTTCTTGAGTTTTGAAAGAAACCACACACATTTTTGCTCTAGGAGCACTTAGAGCAAGAACAGCATCAACCCATTTCTAAAAATATTCCCCAGTGGATAAACTGTTAAGAAAACATGTTTATATTCACACTTTGAGTAGAAATATTTACTATTCTGACTCTGTTCTTGAATTTTTTTAAATCAAGTAACTAAATTGGCTTTTGGTGAAATGGTGACCAAAAGCAAGGTATTGGGTCACCACCTTTATAGCCAAAGCAAGCGATCAAGGATTCCAGTGCCTTGAAAAAGCCTCCACTGAAGCAACTTACATTGTACTAGTTTTGTTTGTTTTGATTCAAAAGCACAATATTTCGGTAGAAGAACATGTTAGAAATTAGTTCCTAAAAATCTGAAGGACAATAAATATTTGATGATATATTGAAACTTTAATGAAAGATTCTTGCATTCATTAAAAAATGAGCTCAGACAATTCTAGTTCTGTGGATGAATGTCTGAGCTGATTGGCTTAATGTCACTATTGTTCTTCTCTATTCAAACTTACTCATATTCTGTATATATTTTATGATTCTTGTCCTGAAAAAATTTTTTTTGAGTGTAGACCAGATATTTAGGAGTCTTTGAAATAAGGTAACTTAATGGCTTAGCTCAGCAAGTCTTCACCAGCTATCAATCAACCCCTTTTTTCATGTTCACTATCAATCTTACCTTGAAACTTTTGACTTCTTTAGTAAATGACTGGACTTTAAAATAGAACAATTTACCCATTCTGGACAGTGTTAAGAATAAAGGAAAACATTGCAGATAGTTTTATTTATTGTTTTCTTGCAACTTTAGAGTAGAATTATTTAGAGTAGGATCATTTAACAAACTTTTTTCCCCAGTGATTTTAATTCTTATTGTACATATCATCACTATTTTTTGCTGTTTAACTGTTAAGTGTTTAAGCTCATTCAGTGCTGCCTGATGATAAACTTTTATTTCATTTCTCTTCACTTTCCTGTCACAAGATTATTTCCAAGGATGATAAAACCAACAGGGTTTGAGAGGCAAATACAGGTTCATAAGCTAGTCTGCTTTATGACACTCAACACCTTGATGTGGTTCCTAGGTAACAAGCTGCTTGCAGAGAGTAATTCTTGATTTCAACATCTGTGGTTGGGGTGGGGCAGGGTGCTAACACAGTTAAGGCTGGTCAAAAATTTGGGAGCAAATTACTGGACTTAGTTATTGTTTATATTTTTTGTTGTTTTTGGGGAAGAATTTTGTTTCAGTTTCACAGAGCTTTAGCAAAAGGTTGATATATTTCTGTACTGCTTAGCATAGGGATCCTGTTTGTTACGTAGTTTATATTGTTGCAATTTCATATTACATTTGAAACTTTATATGCTTCCTTCTCATTACTTTTTCCTCAAGATTGGATTACCAGGATTTATACTAAATTCTGAGAAATAGGTGGAATGTTCCTCTACTGGGTTATGTATCCTTTGAAAATAAATTTCTGAATGAGTGAATAATAGACCTCAAGACATTGTAAACAGAGCCTTTTATGATGTTTTTAAATGGCAAAGGGCCATTTAACAGGGTTTCCCCCATCCTTTCCCCCATTCCAATCTCCTTCTCCCTTTCTTTCTTTTTCTTTCTTTCTTTCTTTCTTTCTTTCTTTCTTTCTTTCTTTCTTTCTTTCTTTCTTTCTTTCTTTCTTTCTTTCTTTTTCTTTCTTCTTTCTTTCTTTTCTTTCCTTCCTTCCTTTTTCCTTTAAGTAGTCTTCACACCCAGCATGGAGCCCAATGCAGGGCTTGAACTCCTGAGGTTGAGATCAAGACCTGAACTGAAATCAACAGTTAGATGCTTAACTGACAGCCACCCAGGTGCCCTTTCTCCCCACCTTTTTTGAGGCCAAACTGAGGCAGTGGAACAAGGAGAATAAGAGAAAATTTGTGACTATGTGCTTAGCTATACGTCTTTAGCACTACAACACTCTGTGTAAATACAATAATAGACAAGCAGAGAGCCAGAGGGCCAATGGCTACTTACCAGGACTTCAGCCATTCTTTTAAAAGATTTGTATATTTAAGACAGAGAGAGAGAGAGAGCGCGCACGAACGAACATGGAGGGAGGGACAGAGGGAGAGAATCTTCAAGCAGACTCCGTTCTGAGCAGAGTCCGACATGGGGCTCAATCTCACAACCCATGAGATCACAACCTGAGCCAAAACCAAAAGCCAAATGGCCAAGCAACTGAGCCAGTTAGCATCCCAAGACCTCAGCTATTCTTATCAAGCAATGCCAGAAAATCAGAAGCACAAAGTCAGTATTCTTCACGAGTCATCAAAGCCACCAGAAACAGGCTTTCAGAACTTTTCTTCTATTTCTGCCTCTATTCCTTTTTCCCCCCATTCCTCATTTTTTGGCAGGTGCTCTTTATTTTACTTATCCTGTTCTGGCTAATCTGCAGGTTGCTTGAGTTGGAAAGGGTTAAAAAGCTTGAGGTGAATTTTGGAAAGGAAATGAAAGGAATGGCCCCAGATTAGGAAAGAGGGAACTGGGAGGAACACAATTCATCAGTCACTCTTAGACTTTAGGAGGGTCCTCATCAGGGAGGAAATAGTGGCTTCACTATGTGGAACAATTTTAGTTAGGAGTTTGGGGGCAGCAATAATTGTAATGTTTAGAAATAATTGGAAATATGTTTTATAAAAATTAAAATATCATAATTTCATATATTAATATGACAAAATATAATAAAACATCTATTATAGATAAGAATAAATGGCATGAATTCTATCATAAGTACCAGAGATTTGAGTAATCAGAACAAAAAAAATTAGAAGGCCTTAATATGACAATGCAAGTCTCACAAAAAAGAAGTAGCTTACTTAGTAGTAGCAATAATCCAAGCTATTTTTTATGCTGTCAGTTCAAATTTAGAAGAAAAATGAAACATTTCTGCTAAAGTATATCATCACAAAGGGAAAATGAATTTGCTTCCTAATTCCTGGCCCTCCAGGAACATGGTGATATATTAGCATAGAACTTTGCTTCTTCCCTTTCTCCCATCTCTTCGAGATGATATCTGAAACTCAATAGGTTGTAATAATTAAAGAATAATTTATTGATAGTGAAACACTTTTCATTTCACTAAGTAGATTTGAAACAGAAATTCACTAGAACCGATAATTTCAGGGATCCTGATGCCAGGAATGGATGACATCAGCCAGGTTTTTGTGTGAATATCTTCAATGACTGTTCAAGCTTTTGGGATTTAGCCAAAACCAAAACATGTTCTCCATGCTGTTGCATTTTACATTCTGGGTTCTTTGGTTAGTATGACTATATGCTCTATAAAAGAGGTAGAGAAGGCAAGGGAAAATCCAACAAGGGAAAATAAAGTATTTGACTACTCTTCTCTGTATGGTAACAGTCTTCAGGATGTCCAGAAATCATAGAAACGTCAAACAAAGTTAGGGTGTGGAAACTCAGGCAATGTGGGGCCTCTTGTGCATGATGGGTAGTGCCATTTAGTGTCAGTCAATAATCTTGTTGAATGGAAAAAAATGAATGACCAAGCCAGGACACAAGCTTGTCTAACTCACTAAAGCAGCTGTTTGTTGAATCAAATGTCATAAGGGAAATGAAGGAAATAAATGTAAGACATGATATCTTCCCTTAAGATATTATCTACCTCTGAAAATTTCACCTTCTTTTTGAGGTTTGCTGTCTTGGCTTGATTTGATTTTTCTCCCCACTTTGCACAATCCAAAAGTACTTTATTTATACTAGTAGTAACAATGCTAGTGCTAAAGGAGCATTTCTCTAAATGTAATTTATTAAGATAAAATAATAAATACTTATTTATAAATACTAAATGTATTTATTAAGATATTAATGAAGATTTCACAACACATCACAGCTTTGCAATATTATCTGAGTATGAAACTGAACTCTCAATTATAGGTTTGGAAGGGGATTTGAAAAACATTGGATGTACTTTTCCTCAACTATGTAAGCATTGTTATTTCATCTGCTTTTATCATGCATTATTTTCCTAATTTAAAAGGGCAGCCTTCCATTGCTTTGTGTATTTTGTTTCATAGAATGGCAAAGTAGAGAATCAAAGGGACTATTTCTTGGTAAAGAAAGAGTTTGTACTCTTAATTTACTTATCATTAGTGACTTTAAGGTCTTTGAAAGTGTAATACATGTTTTGAAATGGATGCCCTGCCTGGATAACTGCTTCTTCCTCTCAGTTCTTTTAACTGCTGCTAGAATCTCAGATTCATGTCACTTCTTATTTATGTGAGCTCAAACTAAGTTATGTGAATAAATGAGATACCACTTACCTTAGAGCTCTGAGGTAGGATTTTGGAATTTATCGGGGAGGACTCAGAAGGGGGTTATGTTAGATATGGCTAATGTGAAAAATTCTGCACAGTCAGAATGACAAGGCTGTAATGCCCGTGAATCTGAATTAAGAGTTCCCATTTATAGAGAGTCAAAGACATATCAAGAGATGCTCCTATTTCTCTGTGGTTAAAGGCATCTTGTTAGAAAGTTATATATAAGTCAAACTATGACTTGGATTTGAATAAGCAGTTATTTGAAACTTTTTATTGCCTTACTTGGTTAATGTGCATTTTGGAGTAACTTTTCATATTGAATCATTTAACAGCATAAACCTGTTCTTTTGTCAGGTTATCATTGAAACTTTATTCTTTTTTAGGATGCGTTGTGTCCATAGAAGAAGTAAATAATGCACTCTGTATGAATTATAAACCAAATGAAAGCCATGTGAATTTCAAGTCAAATCCAGTTACTATTCTAAACAGATAAAGTGATAGGGTAGGCAGAGGGTAGGTCCAAAGACTATAAAACCTTTAATACGAGTTGCCCGGAGAGCTTATAAATAACTAAAGAAAGTAAACATCCATATAATAGAAAAAATAAAGAAGGAATAAATGGAGAAAACAAAATGGCTCATCCGCATAACTTTGGCTGCAATATTGTGTACACTGGTTGCTACTTAAGTTTTGATCGCAGGAACACTGCCAGGAGTACATATGAGCTTTTTTGACCTGCACAGGAATTTTGATAAATTACCTTCCAAATACCTGATAAGAAAACTTTGTTATTGTAGCCTTAGAGGTAAAAGCCAGACCAGGAACTAAAAAGACCAGAAAAGAGCCCTGAGTGAATGGGGGTCAGGTCCAGTTGGATGCAGAATGAGGTTAATAGCAGAATGCCCTGGAGATCTGTACCAGAAAAGATTTTGGTTGTTGAATATATTTATTAACCATTTATAAGATAAGGTGAATAAAGGAGAATATTATTCAATGACCCTAAATTTTCAGTCCAATAAGGACCACAAGGGACTCCAGCAAGACTTAACAAAACTAGGTAATTGGACAATATGATGAAGATGAAATTTGAAACAGGCAAGTGTGAGGTGATGCACATCTGAAAGAACAATTTAAGCTAATCATACACAGTGATGGATATTGAATTAGCCATAACCTTCCAAGAAAAAGATCATGAGCTTTGCTCAATGTGCAACAGTGCTAAAAATAAGTCACTGGAAGAGAAGTGAGAATAATGTGGAAAATATTAAGGTGCCATTATATAAATTGACAGCATATCCTTGTCTAGAATATTATGTTGAGTTTTTGTCACCTCATCATAAAAATGGAATGGAAGAAACAGAAAAATGTGCTGAAGGCCAGCTAAACTGATTAGAAATATAGGATAAGCTTCATTATGAAGGGTATATTTTTATGTCGCACTTAAAGATATCCTGTTGCAAAAATCCTATAGTGATATAAAAGGAATTTCTGACTCTCAGCATCAGGTATGCCTATTAAAGAGAAAGTAAGCACTCACATTTTGCACTGTAGTTTCTAGACTTGGGTAATCAAGACATTTTTATCCTTAAGTAGTGTCCTGAATCTATTGAAAGTAGTGTAAGTTGGTGGCATCTATTGAGGAAAAAAAAATATCTTCTTTAAAAATGCCTCTTATCTGGGTCATATCTGATGCTTGTCTGTGTTTCAGTTTTTTGTAATTATTGGTATTCACAATGATATCTAAGTCACTGCATGATTTTAAAACACTCCCCAAACCAGAAAAAACCTAAACAAACAAAAAATACAAACGCATTGTATTCAATATAGCTGAATAAATAACATTTGACTATTTTCCTAAAACTTAGGCATTGATTTTTGGTCCACTAACTTATTAATCACAATGTTTATATACTTAGCACATTCCATCCTTGGCCACCAAAGATAAATTTTTATCATTTTTTCTAGTCTCTGTTTAGCCTCCAAATTCCATGCAATTTAACAAAGAATAAAAATGAGATTAAGATAAAACAGCATGGGATGCCTGGATGGCTCAGCAGTTGACCATCTGCCTTTGGCTCAGGGTTCAGGGCATGATCCCTGTCCAGGGATCGAGTCCCATGTTGGACTCCATGCAGGGAGCCTGCCCGTCTCTCTCTCTCTCTCTCTCTCTCTCTCTCATGAATAAATAAATAAAATCTTTTTTTTCTTTTCTTTTCTTTTTTTTTTTTTAAAGATAAAACAGCAGGGATGCCTGGGTGGCTCAGCGGTTGAGCGTCTGCCTTCGGCCCAGGGTGTGATCCTGGAGTCCTGGGATGGAGTCCTGTGTCAGGCTCCCTGCATGGAGCCTGCTTCTCCCTCTGCCTGTGTCTCAGCCTCTCTCTCTCTCTCTGTCTCTCATGAATAAATAAATAAATAAATTATATATATATATATATATATATATATAAAAAGATAAAACAGCAAATGAGACTAAAAAGAGGAAAGGTCCTCAGGCACTTCTGCTCTTCTGTCTTGTTGCCTGGGGTCTTGTGGTCTTGTGGGCTGGGAATGGAGGGGGGGTGGGAGTGATGATTTCTATTTCCATTATTATTTTTGTATGTATACACATAGCCCTGGACTGTTTGAATTTATTTGGAAGGAGGACTGAGAAAAAATGTGCAAGATGAGCTCAAAAAGAGCTTAATCTAGTAAGTATGTGGTAGCAAGAATAATAATAAAGTTGGCCTGAGTATTGATTCAAGAAACATTAGCCACTGAGAAATCAGTTTCATGATGTCTATATTAGCTCTGCTCATACTTTTATTTCCTAGGAAAACTATTTTTATAACAAGTAACATCTTGGGAATGGTTTCTTCCAGAATGACAAAGACCCTTTACTGTTTCAAAGGATAATCTCTGTCAGGATACAAACCTCAACAGCCCTTTCCATAAACTAGATGAAATGTATTTCAACATTTATTTTTTGTCTCTAAAACATCATCTGTGTTGCTCTTGTACAAGTAATGAAGACCAACCAAATGAGTAGTAGCAAAGTCCATTTATTCAGAGATTATTATTGCGAGGGAATCAGCTATTTATGTCATTTGTATTTCGGCAAAGACTTAATGACAGGCAGGGGAATGAGAAAACTTTCTAGTAGAAAAAAGGGAAGGCTTCAGAATGTGCTCTATTTAGAGGCTGTTAGCATGGAGAAGCTGTAGGTAAGCTAACTAGAAGTGGGGCTTCCTATGTGATTGATTAGAGGCACATATCTGTCTTTTCCTGGTTGGTCCTAAGTTGGTAGCAGGAATAAAAATTAAAGAAGCTTTCACATAAGACCTGGATGTTTGGGGCTGACTGTTTCAGGGTTCATTGTTTAGCTTCCTGGATTGTAATTAGAGATAGCAGTCTGACTTCCTACAAATCTTGATTTGTAGGAGGCTGGGTATTGTAGATAATTCCTTGGCAAGTTGCTTCAGGTTGTGGGGCAAAGTTCTTTTTTTATATATGGCCTGATCATTGTCCATTTGTATATTCGGTTTCTCACTGCATAAAATAAAAAATGAAGTTTACATTTTTAGAGAACTCTTGAAAGCATCAGACTTTGATTTTTGAATAGATTTTAGTTTTCTAATACCTGAAATAAATCATTACCAAGTAAGAAAACCTTTGGAAGTCTCAGATTATGGCTTGCTTGTGCTTTGGATAAGAAGTGACTTAAGTACACAATTTTCTTTCAAATAAAATAATTCTGAAATTATAGAATATGTAGTTGAAAATATCACTGTATTTGAACAAGAAAAAAAACTATCACATGTTTACAACTTCCTCTGTACTTTTATTAATTAAAAAGTATAACTTTTGAGTCAAATCTCATTGTACATAAGGCTGTAGTGAAAGTTGCCACCAAGGTACCACTTTAGAAACTGTTTCAGGGATCTTATTAATATTCTAACTAACTGAAGGAGCTTACACAGCTTCTCAAGTGCCCTAGTTTCCTCTGAAGGGTACAGAGTGAACCAGGAAGATCTGCTTTGGCAATAAAGAACCTTGATTGATGGATTAAATAATGTTCAGTATCCTACGTTGAATGTTATAAAGCAAGCAGAAAGAGCTAATTTTTTTCTAGGTACTAGCACTGACATTTAGCCATGTATAATGTACTAAAACAATTAACTAAAATATACCGTTCCTGAAATGTGCTATAACCAAATGCACTATATTTTTCATATGATTTGCAATTTCCGTAGAGAGCTCATTTGGATTACGTTTATAATATTCATTTAGCAAACTCCATTAGCAATGTTTACAAGTGCTTATGGATCTGGTAAATGAGTTTGCGGATATGCTGTGAACGAAGATAAATGCATCCATTTGTGTATGGATCTAATTCATAAACTCATTCCAATCAGGCAGAGTGTATAGCACATTAATCTCTAACCTGGGAGTCTGGATTCCTATATGGTTTCTACAGTGTTTCCTAATATGACTTAATTGATTAACTTTTTGTCCTCGATTTGTCATAAAGGAGAAAACTCATTAAAAAACTGATTAATACAAGCAGCTGAGAATAAGAATCCTTAAAGGCAAACAAATAAATGAACAAACAAATCAGTACACAGAATAGAGAGATGCTGATTTAACTTCTTCCAGATTTTTCATGGAAAACTGTTTTAGCATACTCAGGTTCCTAGAATGCTAATCACATTAAAGGGAATGTAACTTTTTGAATGATCGTGGTGACCTGAAAAGGATTCTGCATATCACAAAAGGTCCTAATCAAAAAATGCAAGTATTCTTATTTGGAGTGGCTGATTCTTTGATGGAGAATGTCTACAGGCCTATTGTAAAGGAGAACAAACGTTCTTTGTTAGATTATTGTTGATCTGCATGAACTGTGGGCTGCCAGTTCATGAGATCTGGATTTTTAGGTCATTGTTCATGCTGGGTCTAGTTGGGGAAAGGGATATGGTACCTGGGGAGATAATACATCAGTGATACCCAGATCTTTATAGTTCTGCCAGGATTAGGAAAAAAGCCTACAATAACAATAGCTAATATTTATTGATGTTTACCATAGGCACCAACCATTTTACATGTAACTCTAATCCTTATAACCATCCTATGAAGAAAAGTACTATTATTTTTATCTTCATTTTACAAATCAAGAAACTAAGGCTTAGAGAAGTTAAGTAGTGTGTCCTAAGGTCATACAGCTACAAAGCAGCAGTTTCAGAATTTGAACACAGGCTTTCTGACTCCTGCTCTTTACTAGTATGTGGCAGATAACTGGTATTTTCCTTAGAACTTACACTGAGATACAAAATTGGCTGAAATAGAAGAATCAGCAATCTTTTCCAAGGTTATATAGTTTTCTTTTGAAGTAAAAGTTCCGATTTTGACTTGCTAAAGATAGAGGGTATAATTCTCCATCTTGAATCTAATTAATATCGAGGATCCAGAAATTCAAATCATGTTTGATATGATAAACTTATCAAACAGTGCCATCCAACGAGAATATTTTCTTGTCTTCTTTCAAATCAAGTTGGGAATTTCAGTTATTATTTAAAATTTTTTTTCACAAATATAGTTTTTTTTTTTTCATAGAACACAGATGCTCTTAACTCCCTAGCAGTCACCATCTGTACCTCAATTTACATTTCCCAAAACACTGCTGACATCTGTTTAAATGCCAATCTCTCCCCAACTTAGTAGGATTTTAGCTCAAAAGTGATATCCTATGAGTGATTTGGAGTTTCAGAATTATATTGATTTTAATCAAAATGCTCAATAGCTACAGATATACAACCTTTATTTGTCCCTTTAAGAAGATTTCCACAAAATGCAGGCTCATATTGAAAGCGATCTGTCATTTCAAGGAGAATGAGGGACGATTTTGCCATGTTAGACTTTTCAACTCTAAGATGAGGAACAGAAAGCTTCTGAGCTGTCATGGAGAGAATTCTGGGTGATTAGGAGTTTTCCCAAAGATTTACTACCCCTGATCCCTTGCTGTTGGTTGGTGCTCCTTTCATAGAGATGCCTGACTTTCTTCAATGAATCAGTATGTGAGGAGAGGCAAAGAAAATATGCCTAGGGATAGACACCGTGTAGGAATGGGGATGAAAGCTAGTTGAGCACTGGGATGGATACATAATCACGAGCTGTGAAATTTTTTTTTTAAAGAAATGTATATATTATGTCCCTAAATGAGTTTTGCTCCTTTACAGTATACATCTAGGCAGGGGATCCCTGGGTGGCTCAGCGCTTCAGCGCCTGCCTTAGGCCCAGGGCATGATTCTGGAGTCCCAGGATCGAGTCCCACATTGGGCTCCCAGCATGGAGCCTGCTTCTCCCTCTGCCTGTGTCTCTGCTTCTCTCTCTTTCTCTCTCTGTCTGTCTGTCTATCATGAATAAATAAATAAAATCTAAAAAAAAAAATAAAACGGGTCTTCTCTATTAAAAAAAACATGCGTTCAGGGAAACTATTAACTTATAAATCTAATAGTGCTATAATTATTCAAAACATTCTTGGAGTTACTTTGGAGTCAGGGGCATTGTTTTGTTTTGTTTTTTAATTTTCAGGGATGTCAAATCTTTATTGAAGAGAAAAATGGACAAATCCAGTAGTCATCTGGAATGTACTGTTGCTATATGAAGTGGGTTTAAGGGGCTACTTTTTTCCCACGTGGTTCATAATCTGTTTCTAAGAAGGTAAAATATGAGCTTTAGGAAAAGGATAAACAATGGAAGCATCAAAGGACTAGGTATATACTTCCTAGAGAAGAATTCTTCATTTAGAAGTATAAATTTGGGGGACACCTAGATGGCTTGGTTAAGCGTCCAATTATTCATTTCAGCTCAGGTCATGATCTCAGGGTCCTGGGATGGAGCCCCACATCAGGCTCCCAGCTCAGTGAGGAGCTGACTTCTTTCTCTCCTTCTCCCCATCCCTCTCCCTATTCATGAGCACATGCACACACTCATTCACTGTCCCCTGCCCTCTCAAATAAATAAATCTTAAAAAAAAATAAAGAAGTATAAATTTGGCCTTGTTTGTTTGTGTTTTGGAATAAGACAGATCTGGGCTTTAGATCCGACTTCATATGTTTCAAGATGTATGACCTGGATTGCTTAACTCTGTTAAACCTCAGTTAATTTCCTTATCCATAAAATGAAGATAATTATAGTTATGTACTATACTATAGTAGGCATCGTGAAGATCAAAGGGGGTAGTATATATATGTAAAATGCTTTGCCCAGTGCCCGGTATAAGCATTCAATAAAAGTGATACCAACTCATATCCTCCTTCATACTCTCAAGGTGTATGTGTGTGTGTGTGTGTGTGTGTAAGTGTGTGTGTATATGGATTCTAATCTCATGGAATGACCTGTGACATATTAGAAGGACTTGGAGCTACCATTTATTTGGCTATAATGGTTCTAGGCAAATCATTTAACTTTTAGGGTCTTGACTTCCTTCTTTGAAAGTAAGTATAATACTTCTCTTGCCAGAATATGAATATTAAAAATAATGTACATAAAGAATGAAGAGCAGTAATTATGATGTGTGTATATGGATTCTAATCTCATGGAATGACCTGTGACATATTAGAAGGACTTGGAGCTACCATTTATTTGGCTATAATGGTTCTAGGCAAATCATTTAACTTTTAGGGTCTTGACTTCCTTCTTTGTAAAGTAAGTATAATACTTCTCTTGCCAGAATATGAATATTAAAAATAATGTACATAAAGAATGAAGAGCAGTAATTATGATTATTGTGGAAAGGCTATTAAGATAGTAGCCTTTTAATAGGGTCCAGCTTATTCTACAAAAATGATAATAAATTTAATGTACTAGCATTTAAAAACTGACCAAATTCCAAATTGCAACTTGGGAATTACCCAAGATGGGCAAATATCTCTGGGCATAGCTCCATCACACCTGGATTTATTGACTTCTAGTTGCAGATCTAGAATGTCATAGGTTAGTTTGCTCCACTTGTGTCTCTGAATGGATTTCATAGGATTCCTAGTGTTATCAACATAGGGCCTTAGGTTAATTGCAGAACCCAGTGGAACAGCATTTCCATGGCTAGACGTTTTTTCTCATCTTCAGACCAAGATGTTAGAGAATAGTTTCAGTTATGAAGTATTTCAGTGAATCTTTTAAAATGCAAATGAAAATTTTAATAGAGACAGGGCATTACTCTCTTTCCACTCCAGCATTAAACTTCCCCCAACAAGTCTTCAAGAAATTCTTACAACAAAAGAAAATCAGATCCTGTACCAACATTTCTCTTTCAAGAGGACAGAATATTCATATTTTGTTTCATTTTGTTTGGCAAAAATGTCTCAGTTAAAATGAGATGTCTGACTCATTTCTACAGCCAAATATTTCTGAAATAAAAGTTTGGAGTTACAAAAATAAAAAAAAAATCAAAATCCAATTCAATTCTAAAATAGGCTTAAAACTTGCTGATTTAAATCAAACCAAAATGTTTAGGGACAAAATTGTAGTTAAATAAGTAGTCTTCAAAAAATTTTTTAAAAGAGTGGAATCTTTTCCGCACATTGAATCTCATAGAGAAGTCTAAAATTAGAATTGGGTAAAAGCAAGACTACTATGATTAAAGAAGGAATAGAGAGACCCACCCTTCACCTGACTAACTTCTTCCCTCTTCCATCCCCCATAATCATATGATGCCTTCCCAGAAACACTAGATATTCCTTTGGTTTCATCTATTGCCTTTGTTAAAAAAAAATAAATTAATTAAAAAAATAAAAAGGCACTCTTTTGTGCATAGAGCCTTAATCCTGTCAACTTGAGTAGGCAGGAGACAGGCATGTTTATACCCTGACAGCACAGTTCTTTCTGCTTTGCCCACTGTTTGGGAGCAGGGGTTCTGAATATAGACAAGTCTGTCTACAAGTTTGATTTCTGTTGGTGGTTTAAATTTCTCCTGGCTGATTTGACAGATTTTCTCTAATGACTTTCAAATCAAGAGGACAGGTACCACAGTCTTAAAAAGTAGCTCTACTGATGTTTGATAACATTGGCCATATTAGTACTTTCTTTTGCCAAAGTACCCTGTCAAAACAGGCATTGGGTGGGGATTTGAATGCTCTTATAAAGGGCACTGGGGTCCCTGGGTGGCACAGTGGTTTAGTGCCTGCCTTTGGCCCAGGGCGCGATCCTGGAGACCTGGGATCGAATCCCACGTTGGGCTCCCGGTGCATGGAGCCTGCTTCTCCCTCTGCCTGTGTCTCTGCCTCTCTCTCTCTCTCTCTGTGTGACTATCATAAAAAATAAAAATAAAAATAAAAAAATAAAGGGCACAGACTTTCTGCAGCATATTTCACCCAGTTAGGAGAGGTTGTTTTGTCTTTGATAAATTGCCCATGGTGAGGTGGGGATAAGAATGTTGATGTGATTCATGCAGAGATTCCCTCTGGTGTCCTCTATTTGACATCTGGGTTTTAGAATCCAATTGCCAGAAGCCATCCCATTCAAGGAGTAAAACTCAAGGAGTGAAAAATTGTGACCCCAAACCCCAAGGTAAATGCAAATTGTGGGACTGATGTTCCAAACTGGCCTGACTGCATAGGATCTGATGAATAGAGGGAGGGAACTATGGAGGAGCTGCTGAGAATAAATAATGAATGGGGCTCCTGGTTTCTGACCTCCCGCTGTGTGCTAGTCAAACCTAGAGATTTATCATAGCCTCCTAACAAGGCACTCGAAGAGAGAAATACACTGCTGAGCTCTACAATTTCAGTCCCAAGGGTTTAAGAGGAAGGTGACTATGGCTCCACTTTCCTTATCCTGTGTGTTTTCATGCCAGTTACCTAACCTCCCTAATTAAACCTTGGTTCCTTTAGCTGTAAATTCCAGTGTTTCTCAAACTGTCTGGCTGAAGGATCAGATTATTTTTTTAAAAATTACCAGTTCACGTATAGACTATATATGTATTTATAGTATAACACAGTAAAAATGAATTCCTAGAAATACTTAAACTTTTTATTCTTAAATTCGACAGACATAAAATGATTCTAATTGTTTTTAAAGTTTCTAAATATTTACTCTCGATTTCTGTAGTATTTTGTTTTATACTACAGACCAATAGCAATTTGTAGACACATATATGTGGACTAAGTATCATTGGCATAGGCAGTGATGGTATTCACTTTATGTAGGGGTATTATGAGGCTAGATGGAGTAGTACATATATTTGATAACCGTTGTCATAATTTTTATATTTCCTGTAGGCTTAACCCTTGGCAAGGCATTTTACCACTAGTAAATCACTATCTTGTAAAACCATAACCCAAAGGTTTTCATAAGGAATACATAGGAAAGAGAGAGAAGGAATAGGTTTAAATCAACCTCTCTTGAGAGACTGAGGAATGGCAGGTCTCAGGAACACCAGATGAAGGTTCAAATTTTGAGAGCCAATCCATAAACTAAGTACAAGTCCTGGGGCTGCTACTTTAAAAGTGTGAACTGAGGGAAGCCTTCAGCCCAGGGCGTGATCCTGGAGTCCTGGGATCGAGTCCCACATCAGGCTCCCTGCACGGAGCCTGCTTCTCTCTCTGCCTATGTCTCTGCCCCTCTCTCTCTGTGTGTGTGTCTCTCATGAATAAATAAATAAAATCTTTAAAAAAAATAAAGAATAAATAAAAATGTGAACTGAAGGCATCTAAACCAGTGGCCCTGTCTGGGGCAGAGAGTCATATCTGCTGCATAGTCAGTGTGATGCTCTGGTGATTAGGTGGGTCCTGGATTTCATTCCCCTTGTTAGAGCTGCTGGGTATTTAGTGCTTGGTCTTGGCGGCACACAGACCTGGGTTTGAAAGTTTCCTTTTTATTGCTGGTGTGACCACAGATGAGGTTATTTATGTTCTTCAAGCTCCTGTTTTCTCCTATATAAAGTGGGGGCTGGTAATAGTGCCTGGCTTCTTATTGCTGCTGAAAGGATTAAATGAAATAATTAAAGGAAATAATTTTTGAACAGATAATGGTAGTCTTAAGTCTAGAGTAAGCAGCTCAATTTTAGTTAAGTGATTCTAGCACATGGCTGGATTTTGCTTGGTGTGATGGACAGAAGGGGCCGGTGGCAACAGCATAGACCTCTTAAATACAGTAGGAGAAAAGAACCCCAAACCTTAGCACACCAGTTTTAAAAGGTTTCTGCCCCTTAAATTATGACTTTCCCTGTAGCTATCTAACACTCTTTCTCCTTCTCGTCTCCCCAGCTGTGAAAGAGATGGTTATAATACAGAAAAATGAATCAAAGTCTTGAATACATCATCCAAGGTGAGGAAAACTGCAGGGGTTGAACAGAAATCTGGGGAAGAAGGAGCCCCCTTTTCCTCCCTGTCTATACAGCGTGCTGAGACTATTTGTGATTAAAATTCTTAACACGATTTCAAAGCATCTCCTTCCTAGGTAGATGAAACTCAAAGGCAGCACAAAGATTGAGGAATGATCTGACTCAAATGGCTCATTTGTAAGAGCTTGAGTAACACTCCATAATGAATTTGCTATTTACTGATATAGCAGTGCATTCATTTGGCATTAATGGGCAGGGCCAATGTACAGTCATAGTTATTTTATTTAAATTCAGAATTTGGTACCAGGCAACTAAATTGCTGCAGAAAGAAAGTGATATGCCAATTTCAAAGGTACTTATTGCCATACTATCTCATAGCTGAAAAATAGAAGATGTGGAAACTAGCATGAAACTATAAATATTAGCTAATGATAATGCTGCTGCTACTAATAATATACTTTATTTGGAAGGTACATTTAGTGAATGGAGATTTCCTGAAAAGTTATGGATCCACAAGGGTTGAACTTAAGGTATAAGAATGGCCATTGTGGCTCCCAAATACTTCTCCTAACTTATACAATTATGGGGAAAATTTCATTGGGTGTAATTTTTAATTAAGCTTCAGTAGGTTTTTAACTTCACCCTACTTTCATCCCTAAACTCCTCTTTAGTTATTTCTAGAGCCCTTAGGCCAGGTGGTGTCTTGAATGTGCCCTAGAATGAACCACCTCAGATGTCTTTGTCTCCTCCTCAAAGGACCTTAACATTATTTCCTTCCTGGTGGCCTCTATAAGAATACTGTCCTACTAGTACAACTCCCCTTCCCTTGGAGGGCTGTCTAGACCATGTAGGCTATGGTCTGGGCTAGAGTTGGCAAAGTAGTTCTCTCTCACAGTCATCTTATAAACATAGATCTCCCTGTTTCTTACATTAACCTCTTTCTTATAGGAGCTCAGAATCGGGCCCATACGCTAGGTTTTTGTGTAGGTAGCAGGAAGGTAGGTGAGGATAGAGACTCTGCCATTCCCTGCATTGACTTTATCTGACTCCTCCTAGGGACCTGCTACAAAGCCCTTGTGAATCTTACTTATGTAAATAAACATTGGCAAAGTAGAAAGGATCATCCAGCTCCATTTTCCAAGAGCGTCTGGATCCTGGCTGCATTCCAGAGAAGAATACCCCTACAATGACAAATTGATTAAGTCATATCTGCCATTTGTATTTTCACATGAATGAGTTTTTAAGATATTTTTGTAGGAGCATGCTTGGATAGGAGAGGAGCTGGAAAATATGGGTTACCTGAGATGGAAGAGACTGGGGGGCAGGGTACAATGTTGAGGGTACTGAAACCAGTTTTGACAACTTTGGAGTTGTGCTGTGAGTGAGATAGCCCGGCTCAGTCTCACTATTAGCAAAATTTAAGAAAAGCCAGGAAGGAGGTGGGTAACTGTAGCTAAAATGGACCAAATAATGAAAAGAAAATGAAGTCCCTATATTTTCACATGAATCTGCCATTGTGCATGTTCTGCTTAGTATTTGGGATTTTTAACTGTGGGTCTAAATCAAGACCTTTGAAATATTGAGCATGGCCATCCAAAGAGACTGATTACCACTCATCTGCTGATTATGAGCAGTAATCTCTCAAAAGTCATTCATTTCCACCTTTTGTGCACAGGTCTTGTCTGAAGGTATATGTCAGAGGAGAGCTGCAGAGGATTCCTATAATTTTGACTATTAAGGGAATACTGTAGTCATTCTCTGAAATCTGTTTCTTTGATGTCCAGATCGCCTCTGTAGGGAATGGAGGGGAGGAGGAGGAGGAGGCATGTGGGGTTCAGGAAAGACTTGTTTAAGTGAGGTGTGTGCCTCACTCAGCCTAACTGGATCATTTCCAATGAAGTGAATCCAGGGAGATAGTGCAGACAGTTGGAGACATAAGCACAGTCAGGGCAAGGGTTCCTCCCTTCATCATCATCAAGGTCTTTTTAAAACATGGCTTTCTTCCCTTAGGGATCTCACATTTTAATAATTTTATTTACCCAACAGCACTTATCAAGTAACAATGGCTTTGTTTTTTCTTGCTTATTAAGATAAGCTAGGGATAACTGCAAATCAAAGTTTTTGATTGACATATGATACCCAGGTAACCAGTGTTATTAATGATATAAAGCTGTAAAAATTAAAACAAAATGAAAGAAAACTTGGTGTGCTTATTTATTTTAGTTATATGTAAGTTTGCTGTTGGGCTTTCAAGATAATAAATATAATTAATGATGCCTGTTTCTACGTTTACTCAGTCTTTGAGGAATGCCAAATTGAGGAATACAGGATGGAAAAACTTTCTGGAGTCTCCCAGGGTTGAGCATATATGGAGAGCCACATCATGCCTTTGGAGACTTTTCTTGAGGAGCTTTTGAGCTTCAGCCAATGTCTTTTTTTTTAAATTTAAAAAAAATTTTTTTTAAAGATTTATTTATTTATTTATGATAGAGAGAGAAAGAGAGAGAGGCAGAGACACAGGAGGAGGGAGAAGCAGGCTCCATGCTGGGAGCCCGACGGGAGAATCGATCCCGGGACTTCAGGATCGCGCCCTGGGCCAAAGGCAGGCGCTAAACCTCTGAGCCACCCAGGGATCCCCTTCAACCAATGTCTTAGGATGACGGGGGTATACCTATTTCTTGGGTAGTTCACAACTCTGTCTAAAGATCCAAAGGCTAGTTTCAAGCAACCAACAAGACTGGTTGTTTAGCTGACTCTCTTTCTAAATGTCCCATTTCATTTAAGTTTCCAGTCTTGACACCTCAGGAAGAATATTGGATTAAAATGGTTTTATCCAACATTAGTGAGCTAGGTGGGCAAATTCAGCCTATGTGGCAATTTCCAGACAAGTCTTTATTCATCAGTCTTTTGAAATACGCCTCTTATTTATCTCAGAGGCCTGAGGAAATAGGTCTTGAGACATGAGTGGACCTTTGAGCCACTTTTATCAGCACCTGATATAAGTCCTCATCTCCACTGGCCACAGAGAAAAGGGAAAACAAAATATATGCGTTCAGCAGTTTACCTCCATGAAGGAAATGTCTGTTATGATATTTGTACCTTATGAGTAGCTTTCAGAGCATTCATCTACAAAATTTGTATTGTCTTTAAAGGGATAATGGAAGCAGCATATAAATTGGAGAAGTAATTTGGATTACAATGTTTTTAAGAGGACCCACTAAGTTATTGACCCCTTGTAATTTATTAAAGCATATGAGACTTCCCTTATGAATGGTTAATTTAAAATATATAAAACAGGCAAATACACATAGAAGACTTTTTATAAATGATTGTGGCTCAACTGCCTATTTAAACCAAACATACATTTGATTGTTTTTAAATATTGATGCCTTTGCTGTTATTACAAAACACTGAGTAGGAGTTCACACAATGAGGGTGACATGTGAATGTGTCAAGCTAATGTCAAAACAACAGCCTTGAGCAGCATCACAGTCTGACAGGTTTCAGAACGGAGTGACTGCTGACTGGACTACTCCGAGGCTGAATTGGGTCTCTCCTTGTAAGGACTTTGCTATTTTCTTGGGTGTGTGCAGCCTGGAGTTATGTCAGACTTCTCTGATTATATCCCTGTGTAGAGAGGGAGGGCATGAACTTTGCCAACAGGAAGGATGAATATGTATGGTGTTTTTCTTTGGATCAGGCTAACTGCGACCTCTGCTGAGAGGGATTGTGTGACAGTATGCTTGACTTTCTAAGCATGAGGCCTGCCAAATAAAGCATCTAGGTCGTACCTCTCACATAAGGGCAGTCAACCTACCAATGCTGAACTTCTTAGAGCCTAGAAAGCACTTCTTTTATTGTGGGGCCACTGAAAATATTATTTTCTTTGCCTGGAATAATTCTGGCTCCTCTGAAACTAATGTAAAACTGGTCCTGTGTGACATCTATCCACAGTGGAAATCTTGATTTAAATGCCATAAACTAAGGGCACCTTCATAGACTTCCCAAACTAACTTAGGAGGACCCCCTGCTATTTTGTATTAGTTAGAGCGCTCCAGAGAAATAGGACTAATAGGAAGGATATATGTGTGGTGAGGAGAGATAAGGAAATTTGCTCACAGGATTATGGAAGCCTGAAGAGTCCAAAATCTGCGGAGGAAAACTGTTAGACTGGAGACCCAGGGAAGATCCATTGTAGTTCAAGTCCAAAGCCATCTATTGACAGAATTCCTTCTTGCTTGGGGGGGGAGGGCAGTCTTTGTTCCATTTATTAAACAAATTGGATGAGGCCTATCCAAGTTATAGAGGATAATCCACTTTGCTCAGAGTCCACCAATTAAAATGTTAATCTCGTCTAAAACATACTGCCACAGGAGCATCCTAAATAATGTTTGAACAAAATCTGTGTACTATAGCACAGCCAAATTAACCATCACACCCAAGTAACATTATCCTATCTGTTACTGGTTATGCATGTGAATGTTTTCATTCCTCAGTAGGCATGAGGACATGGGGCATGTTTCTTTCTTATATTTTTGATATGTGCCCCAAACACCAAGTAGACACTCACTGTTTAGTTAAGTCATTATTCATCAACACATGTTTATTAAGTACCTATCCTGTGCTAGATACTGTTCTAGTTTCCAGGGAGAAACAGTGAACAAGACATTTCTATCCTCTTGGAGCTTCTATTCAAGTGGAAGTATCTAAAAGTTGAGAAGTTTTAATAGGGATGTGACCTGATCTTACTTTGGTTTTAAAAATA
This sequence comes from Canis lupus baileyi, assembly GCF_048164855.1. NCBI lineage: Eukaryota > Metazoa > Chordata > Mammalia > Carnivora > Canidae > Canis > Canis lupus. The sequence goes on along the minus strand of NC_132846.1, from coordinate 11,147,491 downwards.
CCACTTTGGGGGCTACATTAAGTAGAATATTAGGCTGGGACAGGAGGGAAGGGTGGGAGCTGAGAGCAGTTAGGGAGCCATTGTATCAATTTGGATGAGATATGATGGTGGCTTGGACTAGGTTGGTAGAAGAGGAGGCAGTGAGGAATTTAGATTTGGGACGTATACTGAAGGTGGAGAAAACTTGATGAAGTGATGTGAATGTGGAGTATGTTTATAGAGAAGTCAGCAATAGGGCCTAAATTTTGGGTCCAAGTAACTGTGGGGGTGGTGTTCCCATTTACTCAGTGTGAAGCTTGGTGGAGAAGCAGGTTTGAGCAGGAAATCAAGATTTGTTTTGGATATTTTAGATTGACATGTGTGTTTGATATTTGAATGGAGGGGGGAGAGGGCAATTGAGTATAGAGGTCCAGATCTCATGGAAGAGGCCTGTCCTGGAGGTGTAGATTGCTTATGAAGCCATGGGATGGGAGGTGATCGTATAGGAAGTATACAGAGGACATGAAGAGGAGAGTATCAAGGGAGAAGATGTGCCCTTGGGTTTGAATAGAGGAGAAAGATCTCAGAAAGAGACTGAAAAAGAGTGGTTGGAGGTAGGAGGAATAGCAGAAGGGTTTGGTGGCTAGGAGCCCAGGCAAGAAAATGTTCCAAGAAATAGGGAGAGATCATCTCTGTTTGCAGCTGAATGAATGAATTAGGTCTCAGAATCTATGAAGCACTCAAATAACCCAAAGAGTTCTAAAATAGGGTATTATGTCTGTGTGCCTCTTTGGGGAGATAAATCAATTACATTTGACTGGAACATTCCTTGAGAGCTGTGGTAGAGAAATTGGGGAAAGAATAGAAGAACCTTTTCTTTTTCTCTTCTGAGATTAGCCACTTTGTGCTCAATGAGAAAGGGAGAGCAGTGTATTTGTTTGTTTTACCGTTCATTGAGAGCCTGTTATATAATAGGCCCTGTTTAACCCTGAAAGTTATAATTCTGTGAGTTTTGTCTGAAAATCAAGCTTTTAGGGCAGTTTTATGTTTCTCTCTCTGTGTCTCATATTCTATCATAAGAAGTCCATGCAAATTGAATAACTTGAACTGAAAAGAAAAAAGAGAAGGTCCTTCTAGAAATATATCACACGAAGGAAAGAAATCTGAAGTTCAGAATTTAAAATAAGGGTAGTAAAATACTAAGAACAGAGTCCTATTAAGTGGCATGTGGAGATAATAGAGGATAGAACATCATTAGGAGAAAACATTTATCGAGCACTTTCTGTGTGTCAGGCATTTTCTAAATACTCAGCACATATTAATTTATTTAATATTCACAATAATTCGATACAGGCACTATTACTCTCATCCCAATGAGGAGACTGTAGCATTGACAAATTAAGAAATTTGTCTCAAAACAAATAGTTTGTAAGTGATTGAGCCAGGATTTAGATTTAGCTGTCTAGCTCGAGTCTACACGCATAACCATTATGTTTCATTGCCTCTGATAACTCCATGGGATAACTTTCAGAAGCAGCATGAAGTGATACTGGCTTGAGAATCCCGTTAAAGATCAGGAGAATGGTGGAAGCTGCAATGGAGGTGGAAGCAAGATCTTTGAGATTTGATGACAGAGAACACTGGAAAATCTTTTCAATGAATAGAGATATTTGAAGCGGTGATTGGTGTGTGTGTGTGGGTGGGTGGGTGGGTGTGTATGTGGGTGTGGTGTGGGGAAAGCAGTAAAGTCTATCCACACCTGTCAGAGTGTTTTAGCAGTGCTACTAGCTGCTCTGCCTAATATGTGCTCCAATGCTTTGAAGAAAAGGGTACAGGCTTCTCTAAGGAGGCAGGGTGATGACAGGTGAATTTCCATGTTACATGCGTAAGGGTTTCTTTGAGGCAGGGATAATACAGCTTGGTCCATCTTGCTCTCTTCTGAAAATCTCTAAGCCTGGTCCACAAAAAATCTGCGTGGTTATATTTTGATGTAGTTATTAAACCAACTGGTTGATAAGATTGATAAGAGAGTGGCAGGAATGATAGGGAATTCCTTGTAAGGGAGAAACAAGGGACATCCATGTATTCAGGATTGGCATCACCCTTTCTGCAGTTGTCCAATCCCTTGTTCTTTTCACTGTAACTGGCCAGGGAGGATGGAGTTCACCTACTTGAGCTCCCAGAAGCAGGGCCTGCTTCCTTATGCCTGATGCCAAGAGGTCTACCTGCCTTTTGTTCCTTGCTCATTCAGTGGAGAGAGGAGATCGGGACTCAAAAGAATTGTTGCAGCTACACAAGTCTATGTTTTCATGTTAAAGAAGGTCAAAATCATGGCTGCCTGATCTCAGTGTATTAAAGAAAAAAAACCCACTCTGCTACTTATTTTTTTTTAAAACAGGGAAAAGAGCTAGATTACTAACTAAATAAGTGTTACCAGAATTCAAATAGGTGATAATTGCAAAAGGAAGTCTAAATAGGCTTTTATTTTGCATTAAAGAGTGAAAAAGTCATTGGTGTTTTCAGAATCATGGAGAGCCTAACCCTTTGCTTTCCAGGGTTCAGAAGAATCTTTTGGAATTCTAAAAAGCCTGATGCAAAATAACATTCACTGCTTACTGGGGGTTGAATTGGGCTAGCTGTCTAATTTTCCTCATGTTTCTTATATTCATAGATGGTCTTCACTTGCACCTCTGATCCTGGTCATAACAGAAAGCAATAATTGCATTACCCCGAAGCATCTGCTTTGATATAATGAGAAAGTGTTGGCTGGTGGATGCCTTTTTCTGTGGTGTTTCAACACTAAATCTTGCATCAAATACCTTGTTAGACTAGTTATCTTCAATACAATTCTACTGACCTTTTTTGGACTAGGGGAGAAGACAAGTACAAATAATTTTAGTATAAGATAGACTGTGAACTGTAATATAGGCATATGCTGAGTGCAATGGGAATTATGTGTAATGATAACATAAGAGAATGCTAGGAGCAGTCATATATTTAATAAAATCCCATGATAATGGTCATGATAAGAGGGGAACAAAGATGAGGCTTGAGATATATTTGGCCTATAACTAGCATTGGATCCATATCTTACCTGAAATTTGGACCACAGCAGTTTCTCCAAACTATTATTAGCTGGCACTTTTGAGTGCTTACTATGTGTCAGGCTCTGTCCTCAGTGGTTATAGAATATTCCATTCATATTGTAGAGATAGAAACTATTATTAGCCCAGTCTTCAATGAAATAATGTGCTCAGAGAGATTAGGCCACTTTTCCAATGCCATGTATTAGTAATAATGAAGCTGGACTTAGAAACCGGGTCTGACTTACTCTAAAGGAATTCCGTGTTACTATGTTCCATGGGTATTTGGAATGGATATACCAAGATCCACTGACCCCTAGTGTAGAGCACATTCTGCCCCAGGAAGGTGAGAGTTGTGACCCAAAAATATTTTTCCTCAGATTTCCTCATACCACAAATGAAATAATGAAATTTGTCTTGGGCTAAAATTTAAAAATTATTTGTAGTTATTGGAACCAGAGGTGATTTCATGGTAAAAATGGCAGTGTTAGAAGCATGAGCTGGGTAAGGGATACCAGTTTTATCATTGTTTTTTTTTAACAGCTTGTTCTTGCAGAACATTGGAATACTGGAAGAAGTAGGACATATAGCAAACAATATTGTAGCTAACTAGCAACTAAAGGAAAGTTTCATAACTTCAGTTAATAAGATGTAGATCTTCTAATATGTTTAAAATGAAGAGTCATTTAAAAATGTTATTTTGAACATGAAGACATGGAAGGATGTCGGCTGGAAATGTATTGCAGAATGAGGTTTGGCCTGACTAAACACTATTATTTTTGAAACAGTGATTCAGTTGTGTTCAATGCTATATGAGGTTGTGGTGAGAGGCTTCTCACTTGCTCAAGCAGAAATTACAAAGAGAGGTAATTGTTCAACCTTTACAACATAAATGTAGTCTGTAGCCTGCCTGAAAGATTGTAAACTGGGATTTGGGTTTTAACTTTGCCACTAAGTTATATTTGCCAGTCTGTCTCTGTTTCTTGTTCTATCCGGTGGATGTGAGGGCACCCTAACTGTGAAATTGGAGATCATGGTTTATTCAGTTTAGATGTTTCACTGCTTCATGTGTATCTGTCACTGAGAGGAAGAGCATTCTGTGGCTGAAGCTCAGCTGTGAAGTGGGAATAATAGTTCCTATCTACCCATCGCATAATTGGGAGTTATCAGTGAGATAGTGGTATGAAAGCTCTTTAGCTAAAAGTATACTTAATGTGGGGCTAGGCAGATTGCCTATGCTAATTTATATTTATATAGCATCTTCACAGACTTATATTTTTTATCTCTCACAACATCCCCTGAAATAGGAAAATATTTTACAGGTGAGGAAACTGAATCACTGAGTGATTATGTGACTTATTAGAAATTATAGTAAATTAGTAGAATAAAAACTGGACCTGAGGTCTCCTAAATTGCTGCTGGGCACTGTCCCCTTTAAATGTGATATATTATTATTTTGCTTTGAATCACAGAATAATGGAGAACAAGGAAATTGAGAGTCTTTTAAAGTAGTTTTTTAAATGGCCTGAAAAACAAAAATATGTTTTTTTTCCCATTTAAAGCAGATTTTGTAGATATATTTATTGGGAGAAATAGGTCCATCTAGGAGGTAATTCCTTATGTTGTTTGATTTTACTTTTTGGTGGGCAATTGCTTTTTTTTGATTGTTGTTGTTGCTCTGCAGTAGGAAAATATTACTATTGTAAGTGAGGGTTGAAATGTGAAAACAGGCTCTCAAATAAAAATTGTATGGGGCACTTAGCATTCTGAAAAATATTTGAGTCATTATGCTGCAGTTCTAAAATTGAATCAATGCTATATTTAATAAGGCACAACAGGCCATGAATTACTGCACATTAATTCATACCCAGTATGTTGCTAGGCACATGGCTAAAAGCTGAGTACAGTCAATGCAACTAAACATGAATACACCATAATTCACACACCAGAGGGGCCCACTGTAATTATAAAATGCTATTATAAAGGGTTATTTAAAAATATTTAGATATGTTAAGTTTTATGCCTACATTATTCATGATATATGGTATTCTCATAAATTTAGCAGCATACTCCCCTTTTCTCAATACGGTAATTCTAAGATTTACATGTTAAAACCTAGATCTCCATTTTTCTCATCAGCAGGCTCCCTAAGGCTAGAAATATTATTCTATGGTTTCCAGTTTTCATTTGGGAAGAAACAACTTTCTCTAAGCAAGAAGTGTCATATCAAGTTGTGTGACTGCAACATTATGATTAAGGTAGAATAGTGAAGAGTGAGAAATTCTACTGCAGTTTCAATGGAGACAAAATGATAGGCTGAAGGGTGTGACTGGGCTGTCCCAAGAGGATTTCCTGGGCCCTAAGGAGTAGGAAAATGGAAACCCTGATGTTGGTTCCATGTATCACAAGGAGGGTGGGTAAGAGTAGGTAAGGAGTGATTGGTCTGGTCTGTTTTTATTTTTAACTTCACAAACTATGGTTTGCATTTAATATTGGTAATTGTTAATGAGGAACTTTCAGGAAAATCGAACTGATTCTACAAATATTTATACAATGCTTCCTGAGGAACTGAGCATCGTTTCCAGTGACCCAGAAGTATAATGCAGGCTCCTAGAATTCTAGAGCAGGGAGCTCTTGGTCGTTACCCTCACACCTAAATATGATGCAAAATAACTATTGTTGTAATATGTACAATAAAACTTAATTTTTACATAACATTTAAAAATTTATGAAACAGGAAGTGTTTGGTACTTAGATTTTTATACTCACTGATACTTGTGTAGCTGACTTTGTTACAATGATTAAGAGGAGAAAATTTATCTATATTATTTAATTATTTTATAAACTTTATAAGCCAAGATATTAACGTAATAGCTAGACTTAAATACTATTAAAAGCCAAACAAGGAGGAGTATTGCTAAAACTAATGAACCGAGTTCAATTTACATTTATATTACCAAGACTAATTGTGAGATCTTTCACCTTGATTGGAGTCCTTAGCAAATAAAAATGTGCTCAATTTTTTTGAGTGTTTGAATTGCTAAAGCATTACAGGAAATTAAACTTGACCAAGACATTCATCTGTTCAGACTAAGGATGGAAAAATGAACTTCCTTAAAACAATGAGCCTGTGGACACAAACTGAAGATCTATGTGGTCTTGCTCATGCATTTGTTAGTCGTGATTTTTAACTGCACATGTTGTATTGAAGCTTCAGCTATATTAAAACATGTTAAAACTAGTTAGTTCCCCACAAAAATCTACAAATAAAAACACTGCTTAGGATGTTGGTTCTGTTCTCAGCCTAATGTAATGGCTCTCAAATCCCAAAGAGCATCAGAATGATCTGGAGGGCTTATTAAAACACAGATTGCTGGGCCTATCCTCAGAGTTTCTGACTCAGTAGTTCTGTATGGGCTTCAGTAATTTGCTTGTTTAACAAGTTTTCAGGTGATGTTGCTGTTGTAAGTCTGGGACCACATTTTGAGAACCACTGATGCATTTTTTTTGGATTACAGTTACTATTTTATTTGATGCTGTTAGCACACAAGTTGGTATTTGTGGAGCCTGGCAGGGAAAAATTGAGTCTGTGATTTATTTACTTGATGACTAATAAGGCAAGTTAATAGGTCTAGATTGAAAGAAGAATGTTCAGCATAGGACACTTTCCAAGTTTCTGCCCCTTATGAGTATTAATAGGTCGAAGGCTTTTAATCACAAATGCAGTTCCTGGTTTGTGAATGGCTTGTTTTCCAAAGTTTGTTGTCTCTTTTTGAATGTTCCACAGATGGCAGAACTAACTAGCAAAAGAAAAAAAAAAGCCTATTAAATCCATGTGTCTGAGCTACAGTATCAGTTGAACTCTTACTTTCCACCACTTCTAAGGAAATATGTATTTCAAGTTAATAATAATTAAAATTTATAAAGCAAATTAAAATGTTCAAGTGCTTTCATATGTGTATCTCATTTAATCCTCACAAAGATCCTATGAGGAAGGTCTTCATTATAATAACTTTAAAGATATGTTCTGCATAAAGTCATTCAGTCAGTATATGATTAGAGTCTGGATTGGAATTCAGATTCTTTGACTCTAGACTCCATGCCCTTTCCACTTGCTATGACACTTCTGTCACGTAGGACATGGAAACTCTAGGAATATATGACTGTGATGGAAGCCCCAGCCTCTGAACCTCTCTGGTTTTTGACTCTTCCTACCTAAATTTCCTGGGTTAGCACCTATTGGTCTTGGGCTAGAGCTCCTACTTATTCCTTTATTCCTTATACCTATTCTTTGACACTTTTCTACTTTAGCTGTCCTATTGGATTTGACCTCTAATTTACTGGAGTAATTTTCATTTGCCCTTTTTGTCTAGTAATTCAGGTCCTCTTATAACTGAGAAGTATTTAAGAGAAGACACAGATTTCAGGCCATGAACTTCTTTGCCTTTTAATTTTGGATTCAGAAAGTGCCCCACATAAGTCTTCTTTTGAGGTTAAAACTCAACACAGAGTGGTAAAGGAGACTGAATAAAATGTCTGTTTTTGAAAAGCAAATATTCTCCTATTTAATATCAACAGAAACACTTCTCCAGCTTTGATTCAAAAGTTGACCATTATGGTGGTAGATGAGCTAGATTTCTAGTGTGATGAATTTAGAGAAAAGCCAGATTATTATAATTGTGGCAATGTTTAAGGTCTGCACTCAAACCCCACTCAGGGCACCAGTGCATAAGCAAATGGTTTGCAGATCCTTTGAGATATTAGTTATCGGTCAGTCATATATGTTACAGTATCAGTTGCTGGTTGCCAGCCAAGGATGCCAGTCTTACAAAGCACATTGCTGGTGTTAAGAAGACTCCAGGTAGTAGTCCTCAAGGCTACATTTTCCTCCCAAATACCACTTGGGTACTGTAAAGATGATTTAATCCTTAGTTGTTCTAAGTGCCAATTTTACCAATACAATGGTACAAGACAAGTAAGTCCCCCAGCAGCCTTAGTTAGCACAAATATAAGTACATACCATTAAGATGAAGAATATGTGGCATGTCTGTCTGATTAAAGAAATGCCAGTGATGAAGGCAGAGTGATGCCACCAGAAACAAGGGGGCTGAGGTCGCCTTCAGGCCCATGGAGAGTTAATATTAGCCCTCTTCAGACATGAAAAATAATAATTAAACACTGCTTGTCAATTAATGCCAACTTAAAGAAAAGCCCTACACTTAGATTAAGTGAGGAGCATGGGTTGCTTGAGAACAGTGAGAAAGGAGGAGGGAAAAGGGTATAAAATAATGGAAGAGATAAGGTGAAAAAGGAGAATAATTAAACACACATGTACTTTCACAGAGTTGGGGCATTCATATTTCTAATTAGAATTTCAATGCAGGAGCCCAATTTAACCTTAGGGAGTCTTTATATTCATGTCACTGTTGTACACAGCAATCAATCCAACTCTGGCATCTTACTTGCAAGTTGAATTTTCATACTACATTAGTGGAGCCCCAGCTTCTTTGTATCTTTAATGGATATTTTCTTTTTTTAGAGCTTTAGTGTGTGTTTTGTTTTCTAGAAAATTCTATGCTGAGAGGAGCAATAGCCATTTAGATACTGGAATTCAAAAGAGGGGCTTCTTGATATTAACCCCTTTCTTTCTTGACAAATGCAGTTGTGATACTTTTGCAATTATCTTCAATCATGACTACGTGAGTGATGTTAGAGGAATAATCCGTGTGTGTCCAACAAAACAGCCTAGTGCACTAGGCAGTAAATGGTAAATAAAAGAATCCAGAATTCTCTCTCCAATGACTGTATAGTAAGCCGTTAACAAGCTACTTTGGAGTTAAGTTCCTCCCAAATCTCCGAAATGGAATTTTGACTTCCCTTTGTCTTTCTCTTCTATAGTCCTCAGCAGATTTATGTTTAGCTAGCATTTTCTAATTCTGGAACATATTATAGAACCACCGCCTATCACTCTATATAGCTAAAAGGTCATCGGTTCTAGTTTTCCATCTTATCAAATGGGAAACTGAAACTATAGAGGTTAAATATTTTGCCTCAAATCAGATCGCTCAGGAGGAGGTAATTTTAACTCATGCCATGTAATGTAATATAGAACTCAGATATCATGAATTCTTCTCAAGCAGGAATTTATGATCTTTATGGGATTACTTCTTAGACAAGCCTAAAAATAACAGTTTTATACTGGGTCAGATCTAAGTATTACCCAGGCCTATAGTTTGTCTCAACAATATCAGTAAGAGGATATTTTGCCCCTACTCCTTCAGAGTCCTGATTTTCATCTGAGCTCTCAGAAACTACATCTCAGTATGTGCATGTTTTTGTCACAGTATGAAGCCAGAATCAGGAACCAATACAGACCCTCAGTGAGTCTAGCAACTCAGAGCAATGATGATCCATAGAGAAATACACCCTATGGATTTATTTGGAATGAAAGACAGTGAATCCGGGTAATAGGAACTGATAGGGATATTGGCATGGAACCCAAGACATCTTCAATTTTCCAGTCTAAAGAGACTGGCAGAAACATTGGTCATTGCCTGGAAACATAGGCAGGGCAGTCAGGCTTAGTCAGGGCTAGTGTTGGACCATACTCTGTGGTGAGATTTGTGAGGCTAAGGCAAATAATCCTCCCAACTGTTAGCCAACCCCAAGATGTGAAATTTCCTATGCTAATAATCCTTCCTAAAGCTCTTTTTTACAATTTAACTGGCTTTTAAGGCCTTATGATATCTAATAAGAAAATTTGTTAGAATCTTAACATCAAGATTTAAATATTTTGCTCATTCAAGTTAAGAGAATTGAAACCTACTGATCATCTTTGCACGTTGCCAAGTGGAGAGGTACATGATCCCAAGGGACAAGCAGATAAATGTTTCATTGGGGTAGAGGGAAGAAAGCTTTGGGTAGTATTCATACAGGTTCTACAGGTGCTGAAAGGAGGTAGTTGAAGAAGTGTCTGAACCTTAAGGATACTGAGACTGTGTCTGAGGGTGATTTTGAAAGGGCAGTTGTAGAGGGGAAAATTGGCCAAAGATGAACTATACTTGTTCATAGTTTTTTTTTTTTTTGAAATAACAGGGGGATGGTTTGGAGCTGATAGAGCAGTTTAGTTTAGCAATTTGTTCTTTGGAAAAGGCCTTTAATCCTCAGCCCCTATACCTGTTGCCTGTCTCTACCCCCTCATCATTCTCTAGGGAAGTTTCAAACAGAATTACTTACAGTCAAGTGAGAACCAAATTAAGGGAGCTACAGGTACACCAAGCAGATGCCTTAGATTATTTTTCTTCTTACTTGCTTCTCTTTAGAAGCAAGTAAGCCCTCTCTTCCTGAAGCCTAATTATTTGCATTGACTTGAAATGTGTTGCTTACCTGATTTGCAATTTCAAAATGTTCGTTTTCTCTGTGGATCTACTTCCTCTGCCTTGATGTGATCTCTGGACCTGGTAAACATCTGCTCTCCAAAGGCAAATTATGCAACAAGGCAAAACAGGCAGCAATTTCCATTTCTCCATTTTTAAAAGATTTTATGTATTTACTTGAGAGAGAGAGAGAGAGAGAGTGAGTAGGGGGAGGGAGACAGAGTAGACTCCACACTGAGAGCAGAGCCCCACATGGGGCTCAGTCTCATGACCCTGAGATCATGACCTTAGCTAAAATCAAGAGTCAGAGGCTTAACCAACCGAGCCACCCAAGTTTCCAAGATTTCTCCATTTAGATGGTGATATCTATATATGATCTGATAGTCATACACACACACACACACACACACACACACACACACACACATACTGATATGTATCAGACCATTTGATTGCAATATAGAACTTGGCATTTGAACCCCTGAGGAAAGAATCTGTGTTTATTTCATCTTTTATCTCAAACACTAGCTCCCTGGCATATTGGAGAAGCCAAATAAATGTTGACCTAAAAGTTCTATTCAATTCACTATTAAAGCAGCACCTGCCAAGTTCCAGGTAATGGGGAGGAAGTAAAGATAAGCCACACATTGTGTCAAAGAGTTTACAAGTTCAAGTGAGTGAAATAAAATTATAATAAAGGTTTGAAGAAAATGTTGCAGGAAATGAAAATGATAGTTACTAAATAAGACAAAGGACAGGGAAAGGCTTCATGGAGGATACATCTGAGCTGAGCCTTGGAGGATAAATCGAAGTTGGAGAGGAAATGGAATGGAAAGAGGAGAAAGGAAATGGAATGGGAAAGAGGAGAAAGGAACAAGATAAACCTAGCCAGGATTTAGGAAAGTGCTGGACCATAATTTAAAAAGTGTCTTAGGGGGCATCTGGGTGCTCAGTCAATTGAGTGTCCAATTCTTGGTTTTGGCTCAGGTCATGATCTTGCGGTGGTAGGATTGAGCTCTTCTTTGGGTTCTGCACTTTTTTTTTTTTTTTTTTTTTAAGAAAAAACGTCTTTGGAGGAGGAAAAAGAGGTCTGTGTGTGTGCGCACATGTGATGAAGAAGATACATGGTAGAAAACTTTGGATGATTTAATTTCAGTAGATAATGGTAATGACTCAGTTACAATTGTGCTTATATTACCTGCCAATAGCATATTAGAGTGAGATAAATAGGTTATGAAGTTAACGCAGAAATTTAGGCTGGGGCAATAAATGCTTGAAAAACGATATAGCAGCTGGAAGTGTCAAGGAGGAAATGAATTCAAGAGATAGTATAGGGATACAATTAAAAAAATAATTGCAAGCCAGTTGAAAGAGGATAAGCTACAGCAGCTATCAAAAATGACTCATGTTTTACATCAGCACAATAGAAGATCCTGATGACAATTACTGAAATAAGAGAGGAAAGAAGCATTTTAAGAGTTGAAAAATTGAGCACCTAGCCAGTTCTAGAAAGATGGAGCAGGAACAAATAGGTACTAGCCTCCTTGTGTAACTCCATTCTCAGTTCCAGTCACCTCTGCCACACTGAGGAATTGTTAGACTGAATGCAGGATGTGGAAAGTGTTAGCAAGGCCTAGGATTAGATGGGGGAGCAAGTACACGCAATTTTTTGCTGTCTTGTGAGTTGCAACAGAACTCTCAGGTATGAGAACTAGAATGAATTGCATCCTGAAGAAGGCTCAGCTTATGGACATCCTTGGGTCACCTTCACCTGCCTCCCAAAGAAAAACAACCTCTACCCCCGCTGACCACTGACAGGAAATGACTGTACTAGCTTGGACCTGAGGGGAAGCTGAACAGGTAGGCTCCCTACTCTGCAGGCTGCAGAAACCCTAACTTTGCCAGGGAGAGAGGAGAAATGAAGATTTTCCTTCCAGGTAGCAAACTGACAAATTGGCTTTTGGGGATGTCCTGTGAAAGCAGAATGCTTCTGTTTAGGGTATCTAAGCTCTGAATGTGAGATCTGAGAGTGAGTCAAAAGTTGGCAAAGAAAACTAGGGGATCTAGCAATGATAGAGGAAGAGCAGAATAAACAATATGTAGTTCATAAAATTGTGTGTGTGTGTGTGTGTAAGTGTAAGTGTGCTGGGGCAACTGAAAAAAACTTGAACAAAAATTTCTAAGAGAACTTGAGGTTCAAATATAGTTTAAAGTCTCTGAAATTCTGGGAATTAAAACTCATAATTTTTGAATTAATAAAGTCAATACATAAATTGAAAGAGAAGAATTGAATTTGAATTCCAAAATTGAATTTGGAATCAGTGGCTTGGAAAATTAAGTGGAACCGCCCCCCCCAAACTCCTAAGAATAAAAATAGAAAGAGAAAACAGGAGGGAAAAGATGAGTGATTTTTGATGATGGGTACAGGGCACTCAAAATACAAATATATTAGAAATTCCATGAGGAGAAATAGGAATCACTGGAGAAGAAGCAATAATTACACATATAATAGAAGGCCATTACCCTGTGTTGAAGGAAGATTTGAGCCAGAGATTCAAAGGACTTACTGAACTCCAAGCATGATGGTCAAGAAAAAGCAATCTAGGCCTCGTCTGATAATTTCTCTGAGCTCAAAGGATAAAAGGAAGATTATATAGACTTTCAGAGAGAAGGAACAAACTGTTTTCAAAAAGAGTAAGAATCAAGCTAGCAATCAGACCTCTCATACACAACACTGGAAAATGAGAGACAATTGGGTGATACCTAAAGATTACCAAGAGAGGGCAGCCCCAGTGGCGCAGTGGTTGAGTGCCACCTGCAGCCAGGGGTGTGATCCTGGAGACCTGGGATCGAGTCCCACGTTGGGCTCCCAGCGTGGAGCCTGCTTCTCCCTCTGCCTATGTCTCTGCCTCTCTCTCTCTCTCTCTGTGTGTGTGTCTCAATAAATAAAAAAAATCTTAAAAAAAAAAAAGATTACCAGGAGAAAACTAGGCAATCCAAGAATCCTAAATCTAGCCAAACTACTCCTCACTTGCTTGGACAGAAGAAAAATATTTGAGGATGCATAAGAATTCAGAGAATGCATTATCTACATACTGAATCTGGGGAGAATATTCAAGAAAACCTCAAACAATAATTGAATGAAAAAGATATATATGTATAAGTGTGTGTGTGTATATGAATGGATGATGTTAGCATGATGGGGACATGTAATATAAATGCTACATAAAGATTATTTTTTTAAATTCAAAAAATTCAATTTGCCAACATATAGTATAACATCTAGTGCTCATCTCATCATATGTAAGGATTCTTGAGATAGAAATAATATGACTTAATGATTCCAACTTTAGGATTTTGGTGTGACATAGTGAGATGGTGAGGAAGGTAAGTAAAAGTGCCCTAATGTATAATGACTTGATCTAATCAACATTGTTTCTGTTTTGTTTGTAATTTTGATGTTTTGTGCATTATTGATTTTTTTTGGCATTTAATTTTGATTTAAAGAAACTGCATTAAAATATCATTTGATTACCAAGTTTTTTGACAGTCCCTTAAATTTTGTGCCCAAGGCAAGTGCCTCATCTGCCTTACCTTGGTCCTGGTCCTGCCAGGAAAATAAAGAAATGGAAAGAGAGAAAACAGCATAGTCATAAAGCAAAGTAAGAAGAAAGTCTTAAGAAAATACATATTGTTCATTCTAGCATTCAACATGCTAGAACGTAGCATCGGAAAGGGTCTGAGTAGAGGTCATTGGGTCTGGTGCTAGGCAAACTATGGTAACAGTATCAGTAGTCTAGTAGAGGCAAAGTCTGAATGGGAGGTTAGAGAGTAGAGGCCACATTGTAGACAGTGAGTATTGCTTTTATAAATGACAAAGCAAGTTATTAACATTTTCAATAAGCTTTTGTTCTTGAGGATGACATCATGAAAATTTCCTATGAAATCACTTGGAGTTAGAGTATCACCAAAAGCAAATAGCTCCCACTCATCTTTGACTATTGAGGCAGCTCTGAGATGAAGATGGTCTTTAAAAGGAACTTTCTAAGAAGTCCATGACTCCTTAGATGTCTCATAGCCAGGAATACAATATAGGCTTTCAAAAATCATTGTTATCTCACTCTCACATAGGTAGCCACCACTATGGAAAATGATGTGTTCTCCTTTCTTGTACATCCTTCGTTACACACATGCACTTCTGAAGGAATAAAAATAGGGAACTCCAACTCTTTTTTAAGGCCAGACCAGACTCCATTTAGGACCTGCTCTTCCTGTAAATACTCTGAGAAGGGTTGCCAAGGAAACCTGAAACAAAGGCGACTTCATGCACTCAAAGCAGGAAAATGCATCAGCACCTCAAATCTTTATACATTACTGCAGATTGACAGTCTCCTTCCTTTCTCTAACTGGAGTTTTAAAGAACAGCCTTAAAACACTTCACTTTAAAAAAAAAAAAAAACGGAGTAGATAGGGAGTTTTTCCTCCTATCTTCTGGCTATCTTTCAAGTGTTTTTGCCATTATCTCACAGTTTATGTATTCAAAGGTAAACATTACAATAATAGCAACTTTTCATTTGAAAAAATGAAAGGCTTAAATAAGGAAAATGTAGTTTTCATTTCATATTGACTTCTATAGCACCACCTTAAGAACTATTGCTATGTCTTGTATGTTGATTTTAGAACTCCTAAGACTGTGTTGATATCAGTAGAACAGATCTTCTGTTGCTAGTCATCAGAGTATATAACCCAGTAACCTGTTAACACCTCAAAATCTTTTGTATGCAAATTGACTGGTTGCAGGATTAACTCTCATAAATAAATAAGGGTCATTTCAACATTGCAAATTGATATATTTGATTTAATCCATTAAGTTGTCTTTTGCATCATGGCTTTAGAATAGGAAAAATGCACTATATTAAGCAAGAGCCGTTGAGGGTAAATAAAATCCTGATACTTGGCTAGTTGCATGGGAAACACATGGCTAATTAAAAACAAACAGGGTTTTCATTTAAAGAAGTTACTGGTTTTTATAAGCAGAGGGTGTTTGGGTAGCAAGGACCTGGTAAAAGTTTAGGAGGAATGATGGCATATAAAGCTAGAATGACCATTTGGGGTTTGGTAAAGATGGTCACTGACATGGCATCAGACTGTATGTATGTGTGTGTGTGTGTGTGTGTGTGTGTGTGTATGTGTGTGTATTTTCCAAAAAACGAAGTTTAACTTTTCCTGTGATCATCTTGTTCTGAAGGGCACCATTTTTTTTTCACTGTGTCTTGCTCCAAGGTCTATTTTTGAGAAACTACACAACCTCCTGGGAAGACATGATGTGATATTGTGAGAAGCAAAGGGACTGGATACCAGCCACCTGAGTCAGATGGAGTCAGCTCAGAGAGGTAGCACTTCAGGAGGTGTGGCAGCTATCATGTGATAATCATATCCTTGGAGAATCACAGATTCAGAGCAGTACCTCTTGCCTTACAATACCCTAGGGTGTGATTATCTTATGATAACCATCTTAAAGATGTCTTTTTTGCTCAATTAACACATACTTCCATGAAAATTAGCTATCAAGATGAGTTACAAAATATAGATATTTAACATGACATGTTAAAATAGTGCAGATGTCTTCATCCAATTATTACAATTTGCACTCTGGACAAGGAAAACTACTTGGATGAGTGATTCAACTTGCTAACATGTACAGGTTTTGAAATTGTATATGATTACCAGATTTCTTCATATTGGGCAAACTCTGTATTTTCACTGACAGAGCTGTATTTTTGAAAGGCAGACCTAGGAAGGTTTACATAAGTGTCTTCGGCTCTCCTCAATTTGTTCTGTTTGGACCTGCCCTTTTACAAAACTTCCCTAGGGATTCCAATACGTTTTCTCATCCATTCTGTGGCATGCATCGAGAAACAGCCAGGCCATTTGCTTTTTGAGTGTTTGCTGGCAGAGAGTAAAACACACTTGTCATAAGTGCACATGGACTGGGAATATTTCTTGAGAATAAATGGAGCAGCAATATGAGGAAAAGTTTGTGCATTGTAGAACAAGTCAGTATTGATCTGAATTCCTCCTTGTTCCTGGCAGAGCACTGAAATACCTCTGAGGCCTCTGGGTTCCTTATCTGAAAGTGAGTGAATTTGTTCAGATAATCTCTAACTTTCTTTCCAGTTTAGCAGTCTGTGCTTCTGTTACATGCAAGTCCTGATAGGTGAAGATGTGAAATGGCTAGATGTTTCCTAAACTACATGTCTAGGGTAGTAGTTTTCAGTCAGAGGTGGAACAGTTGACAGTGTCTGGGGACATTTTTGGTTGTAATATTGATGGGGAGTGCTATTATCATCCAATGGATAGAGACCAGGAACCCTGCTAAAGAGCCTACACTGCACAGGACGGCTCCCCAACCCACCCTTCCAAACCCAGCAAAGAATTATCTAGGTCGAAGTATCCAGTGTTTAGATTGAGGGACTGTGGTCAATGGTCTTTAGTTTCCTCATCTATAAGATGGAGATGCTAATATCAGCCTAAGTGAGTTTCTGTGAAGATCTACTGATGTATTGCATGTAAAGCAACTAGCACTGCCTGGCACATGTAATAAAGAATTGTTAAGTGTTAGTAATAATCATTATTGTTAGAATATATTTTAAAAATATATTGGCTATACACTTGGAAGAAAAATTCTTTCAATTTTCAGTCAGTATTTAATCAACTATGCCAACAACTTGAGAGACTTTTTAGACCTCTGAAACAGTCTATCAGAGTGGTTCTCATGATGTAGTCTCTGAACCTGCAGCATCAGCATCACTTGGGAACATGAGAAATGCAAATTCTTGAGCCCCATCTCAGATCTGTTGAATCAAAGACTCTGATGGTGGGGCCTAGGTAGTTAACAAACACTCTAGGTGATTCTGATCCAAGCTAGAGTTTGAGAGCCACTGCTCTAATATATACCTCAGAAATAATTCCTCAAAGTGGAAACTGGGTCTCATCCTTTTAATTACTCCAAACACCTGGTTGAGTGCCTTGTATGTGGTAGGTACTTGGTAACATGATTGAATGATGAAAAAAAAGCTAATTCATGAGCAGGACCTGATCTTACATTTTCAACAATTGTCCCCGCAGCTTGGCATTGACTGATGTTGACAGACACAATTGAGTTACACCCACAGGCCCTAATCTTTCCTGTCTGTCTGTACCAGGTGTAAGGCAGCATGCTGTGGGCTAAAGAGGCCACTTGTGCTTGCAAGTTGAGACCTGCCGGCATAGCTCAAGTGATCCTACACCTTAGTTAGGGCCAAACAAAGGGAGGGGTTTCATTAGAAATAATTAAACTCAAATGAAACAAACCCAGGAATTCTACATAACTGCAGCTGTGGCTGTCATCAAATCATTCTTCTATTGTTTTTAGTCAGGAGATTCTGGAACTCATGGACAAGTGTTTTGGGGATGTTTGTATGTATATTTGAATTAATGATGTAAATGTCATTTGCTGAGTCTCCTCTTCAGTATTCAAAATTGAATCACCCTGGAAATATAAATCATAGTGTAGAAATATAGAACCAAGAAGAAAACATGTTAATTTGAACTTGAAGTCATCCTCTACTATAGTTGCATAAATTTAAAAGAGGGATTCAGATTGTTAATCATAGTAATACTTACTACAGTCTTAGCATATACAGGTCAACATGTCTGGTAATAGGTTTTCAAATTATAAATGTGGCAAGAAAATAGGAAGGAGTCAGCATATTTGGGAGATCATTTTTAAGAGCCTATTTAAAAAATATTTGCTACATAAAAATATATATTATGTGCAATTTATAGAGCATGAGTATAAACTAGATGCCCAGTACACTTAAACAGTGGAATATTACCAATATTATTGAGTCTCCATCTAGGTTATTTGTTCATTGCAAACCTCTGGCTGTTCTCCACTCTTCACCCAGGTAACCACTATCTTGAATTGTTCTTAAAAAATAATTTTAATATGTGTATATTTATCTATAACTTATTTTTAGTCTGCTTGTTTTTGAATTTTGTTATAAATGGTATCATACTGTCTCTATTCTGTGATCTATTTTTTCATTCACTGTTACTCACATAGTTATGAATTCTTTAATTCTTTGCTGAATTATAGTCCAGTTATCACTACATTACATTTTATACATTCTCCAGTTTGGGGTTTATTTGCTTAGTCTTATATTTTTGATGGAATGATACCAATTGGAAAAGCTCCCTTGCATGTGAATATAACCCAACATCTTTACCTGGGAAACAGAGTAGTTCAACCAGTCCTTAAACCTTGGAGTCCGAGGTGCCTTCTAGTCCTTGTTTTTTGATGATCTATGATCTTTACATTTGTCTGTTTTATCTACTACATCGTGAGTTCTTTGTGGGCGGAAATACATTTATTTCATTTCTCTTTCAGTAATACCTACAATGGTGCTTGACCCATAGTAGACACATTAGTGAGAATGGTGGTAAGTGACAGAAAACCAACTCAAACCAGATTCTTTTTTTCTCTTTTTAAGGAAACATATTGATTTACTTGAAAATCTAAGGGTTTACTCCATGAAATCTCAGATTCCTACCATCACAGCATTCAGCCCTTAAGTTGAACAAAGAGACTATAACTGCAGAAGTTCTTAGATAAGCTCTTCCTGAATTGGTTCATTTGCTCATCCCTGTACTAGTGATTGTGGTTCCAGATTATGACATGTTATAATTGCCTTATGCACAGGTTATGTATTCTACCCCTGAAACTTCATCCAAACTGCTTCTGTTAAGAGTAGGAATTAAGTTGTTCTCTCAAAGCAAAATTAGGGGGCCTTTCCAAAGAGCCTTTCCTTTCTTCCAAAGAGAAGAAATAGATGTAAAAGCAATAAATATATATTACAATAGATGTTAAATTCTAGTTGAATAAAAATTAAAGTGTAAACATAGAAAAGTAACTTAAAAAATCACACAAATAGGAACTGATCAAGGATAATAGGGCATGAGCAAGAATTTAATTTATAAAAGAATTCAGCAGCCCCGTTAAAATGAAATCTCTTTCTGATGGTAAAAAGGGGTAAAGGGAAGGGGAAAATATAAGAGTTATGGTTATTTCAGCATAAATTCTGTGGGCTGAGTACTTTAGAGATGCTGGAGGTAATGAGTTAATGAAAACAAGTAGTTTGGGATGACAGGTAGACATTGGTGGGTTTGGAGAGAGGTTAATAGGAAGAAGCCCATATAATGGGATCAATTTTAATGTCAGAAAAATGGTTGAATATGTAGAAGGAAGAAGATGGGGAGAATGCAGGGGCTACCAATGCCAGTTTGGAGTTGGCACATATAATTTACTTTCCTTGAAAAAAGGATTTTTTCTCAATTTCAGGTTCCTTTAATTATATAGACTCTGATCTGGGAACATTCCTAATATCAAAAAGGTAGAAGGTTAAATATAGGAAATACTTTCTTCTTGAAAGGTTATATGCAATGACTGTAAAAACAGATGCATGTAAGCCATATATAGTTACCTCTCTAGATATTGCTATCATCATCATCATCATCATCATCATCATCATCATCAATATCATTTGGTAATAAACTCAAGTCAGAGCAGAGAGAGAGCTCTCTATGTCCTTAAGCGTAAGAGATGCTTCTATAATTTAGTTTTCATAGGTTCAGGATTTGAACCTGAAACCAACCTAAGTTTTGCCTTCAGGGAAGATATTTATAACTTCTATTCAGCGAAAAAACCATGAAAAGTATATCAACTTAGGGAAGAATATTTGTCTTTTTCTCAAAGCTATGAAATCTCAGGTGGGTTTGTTTCCACAGGAAATAAGATGGTGATAAAGAATCGATATCTGTCAGGCAGGGATGACTCCTCATGTGATTGTGTCCTTTTCTCATGCCCTTGGTACCTGCCTACTTTTGAGTAGTTTCTTTTTCTTTCTTACTCTTTGCCAGGGTTCTTATCTATTCTTGTTTCTTTTTTTTAAGATTTTATTTATTTATTCATTAGAGACATGAGAGAAAGGCAGAGACATAGGCAGATAAAGAAGCAGGGTCCTTGCAGGGAACCTGATGTGGGACTCAATCCCAGGAACCTGGGATCAAGACCTGAGCCAAAGGCAGACACTCAACCACTGAGCCATCCAGGCATTCCTATTCTTGTTTCTTTAACTATTATCTCTATGCAGATAATTTCAGATTATTATGTCCTGATATTTTATTTTATGTTCCAGTGGGGATGTCCTCTGGATACCTTAAACTCCACGTATCTAAAGACAAGTTGGTCATCATCACTGCATGAGAGTTTCTTATCCTGACTTTCCTATTTTATTTAATGACGTCAGAGTCTCCTAGATTTAAAACAGAGTCATCAGGGTACTTGGGTGGCCCAGTTGGTTGAGTGTCTGACTCTTGGTTTCAGCTCAGGTCATGATCTCAGGCTCATGAGATCATGTCCTGCGCCAGGCTCCATGCTCAGCACAGAGTTGGTTTGAGATTCTCTCTCGCTCTGCCCCTCTTCCTGCTCTCTCTCTCTCTCCCCCAAATAAAGCTTAAAAAAAAAGAGTCATCAGTAATCTTTAAACAATTCTCTCTGAGGGGCCCCTGGGTAGCTTAGTAGTTGAGCATCTGTTTGCACGGCTCAGGTCATGATCCTGGGGTCCTGGGATTGAATTCCGCATCAGGCTCCTTATGGGGAGCCTGCTGCTCTCTGTGAGTCTCTCATGAATAAATATATGAAATATTAAAAAAAATCTCCCTGATATCTAAGTTTTTACATTTTTATCATGAACAGATGAGAGAATATGTTTTCTCTTTTCCATCCCTACTGCCACTATCCTAGCTTAGTCTCTCATTACTCTGGTCAGCTTTATACAATAGCTTTTCCTCACATCTTGTCTGTCCCACCACTAATCCATCCTTTGCACTAAGGCCAGATTAATCCCCCTAAAATGCAACTCTAATTTAACTTGGCCCTCAGGTTAAAAGCAAAAACAAAAAGAAATTCAAAACTTCATTGGCTTCCTATTTCCTGCACAATTTAGGATAAACTTTTCTGGCATTTGATGATCTTTACAATAGACTATCAATTTATTTTCTAGTTTTTTTCTCTTACTACTCTATTTATGCCATCCCCTTCAGCCAATTATTCATCATTCTGTACACAGTTTGTTTTAACCATGCCTTTGCTTTGCACAGAATGATAATGACTAACTCTTTACAGGACTTAATATGTTGCAGGCAATAATCTAAGCACTTTGTTTATAATAACTTATGACAATTTTCTCAAGAGGTATGTATTATTACTAGCTCCATTTTATAATAAGGAAATCAAAGCGAGAGAGTTTAAATGACTTGCCCTAAATTGCATAGCTGATTGATAGTAGAACCTGAATTGGAATCCAGGCAGAGCCCATGCTCTTTGTCACTATGTTCTTTTGCTTCTCCTTTTGTCAAATTCCTAACCATGCATCGGTGCCCATCAAAATCCTCACTATCCATCAGGGCCCATATAAGTGCTGCCTTCAATGATGCCTATTTTGGTCTTCACAAATAGTGGTGATTTTCCCCTGCTTTGAACAGCATAGTAATTTGTTTTCTGCATTTCTCCCACTATATATATACCATGCATGGTAATTTAGTTTCTCTACTATTTTTATTCCTCAACTAAATAAATAAGGCCCTATTCTTACTCTCAAGGAGATCATGGCCCTATGTCTTGAAGTATCTAGGAGACATGTCCAATATTTAATTAATGTTTATTGGAATTAATTAATGTTATTGAAAACAGTAAAAAGCCATTTCCAAACCTAGAAACCAAGTCAGATAAACTAAAATATTTAATGCACTTTTTAAAAAAACTCTAAATTATTTGTGATAGACTATAGTTGCCATATTTTAAGAAAATCTTTTAGTATTACTTTACATTGGACTTCATTGTATGTTTTTTTTTTCATTGTATGTTTTGATTTTTAATTCTGTAACAGAGTATTTAACAGTTCAAAATTTTGAGTAAAATAACAGGGGGATTTGATAACCCTTGTGAAACTTTACCTCTTCATTTGTACTTCAAATAAAGCATCCTGGAAACCCTTACAGGAAAAGCTGGCTACTTAAACATTTCACTTCTTCTTTGCTTCACGGTGTTACATTCCTTTGCTTCATAATGCTTACCCCCATTCCTGTTCATATCTTCTAGTCCCTTGAAATGAACATTTTTAAAAAGGAGTTCAGTGCAACGTATGTGCACTTGTTTTAAATTTATTTTTCTATTTCAGGTATCTCCATTAATATAAATATATATATTTTTTATTTTTTTTCTCCATTAATATATTAAATACCTACAAACCCATTACCAATCTGGGTTCTAAGTCTTTAAGTTTCAGTTTAAGCCCTCAGTCTGGGACAAAGAGAAAATGACAGAGAAACAGGAATGAGTTCTTCAGAAGAGAACTCCTACTAATCTCCCAAAGGGTAAGCCTTCATTTTGTGGGATTTGCCCCAAACAGATCTTCATCCTGTCTGCCCATGTTTTCCTTGTATTTCTCTTATTATGAAAATTATCAAATTATCTTCCTGGAACTGTTTTCCCAGGTAACCAGAATGTATGTATGTATATATACACACATGCACATATATATGTCCAGTGTCCATATATATATGCATATTTATCACATCATCTACAGTGAAAGTGGCAAATTTTGGGATATTGGCAGATTCAGTGAGATTGTTTCCTCAGTCCCATGTTCCACTTTGGGGATCATGAGGTTAGCCTTAGAGGCATGGTGAGCCAAGAAGATAGTCACGAATGTAGGATGTGCAGTCATGCAAATAAGATCTCTACTAACATGAGTTGAAGTTTATATTTCAGCACATTATCAATAAGGTAAGAAGCAATCAAGCAGCATCTACTTGAGATCAATTGCTAGAGTCTTTGGGTACCTAGTGGAATTATATTCTTTTATCAATGGCTTTTAATTTCTAATTTTAAAAAATCCATTTGCATAGCAGAATGTATATATGTACTGTGGCTATAGTGTGAATTAGGCAACATTCATTATAGAGTACTTCCTAAAAGTTGTGTTAAATAAACAGCTTTAAATAAGATAGAATATTATCTTGTAGTCTCTCAGCTACAGAAATTTTTGTCTGAAATTGTATTGATTTCTGTATTGACAGGAGAGGGGAGAGAGACCTTTAAAGATCAAGACCTATAAGAGATAGAATCAAGAAGTAAACTTATGGCCAGGAATAATTTTTTGTTGAATAATCCACCTGACTGGAAGCAGTCAGCCTTACAGTGGAGTCCATTGATAGCAGTGTGATAACCATATATTTTGGGTAAAGGACTCCTTTTGGCCAGCTAGGTCAGTAGAATCAAATTAGATCATCAGTAGGTGACAAATGTCATACCTGGTTCAGAATGCTACTTGGTTGATGATCAGTATACTATTTTAATATTTGAATACTTTAAATAGATATTCCATTTCATTCAGGTCAATTTAACAATACTTATTGAGTTCCAACTAAGTGTAAGAGAGTATATTAATTAGGTCTATGATGCTGAGCAAGTAAGATGTAGTCTGCCGTCCGCAACTTTGCAGTAGTGGGAGAGACAGATGTTTGCAAACCATAGCAGCTATGCACGAGGAATTTGTTTTCAATGTATATAATTTAAGTGAATATTCATTAGTCTCTGAGCCCCCTTAATAATGGAGGGCGCATTAGTAGTCATCATTGTAGCCAATATAGGGTTTAGGACATGGCTGGTTCTTGGTGTTTGCCAAATGAGAGAATGAACAAATGTTGATTACCCCGTGGATGTATTTAGCTTTAGTCATTTGTAAAGCCAAAAATCATCATTGTGAACCCTGAAACTTTATAGAAAAATAAACACAATAGTTATTATTTAAATGGTGTTCATCCAATACAAGGCACTATTGTTACAGCTTTACATGTATAGTCTTATTTAATTTTCACAATAACCATGAAACACAGATGTTATTTTTCACATGATAAGATTTAGGAAAGTCTAGTAACTTGTCTAAAATCCCATAGCAAGGAGATCCCTGGGTGGCTCAGTGGTTTAGCGCCTGCCTTCAGCCCAGGGCGTGATCCTGGAGTCCTGGGATCAAGTCCCACATCAGGCTCCCTGCATGGAGCCTGCTTCTCCCTCTGCCTGTGTCTTTGCCTCTCTCTCTCTCTCTCTCTCTCTCTCTCTGTGTATGTGTCTCTCATGAATAAATAAATAAAATCTTAAAAAAATAAATAAAATCCCATAGCAAGTGAATGGAAGATTTAAGATTGAAATCCAGGGTTGTCAAACTCCAAAGCCAATTCTCTTGACTGTACACAGAATAGTGAATAAGACTCTTTTAAAAAGGCCAGTAACCTTAAAGAAACAGTTTATTTAAAGTTTTCAGAGTTTTACTTGTGTAATAAAAAAATTACTAAGAATAATGTTGAAAGTATTTTAGTTTGTGGTACAAAATAGTATTGGTGTTGACAGAGACTCTCAACCCATCTGGTCAGACAGGACAGTCTGTGGTCTCGTTCCCACAGTGCTGGACAGGAGTGTAAATTTAACTGGGGAACAGAGGAGTTGTGGTGGGGGTGGTGAGCTCAGGCACAATGCTGAAAAGCAGGGCTCATTGTAGGCAGTCAGGTCTGTGTGGAGACATGAGATCTCTGTTAGAATAATGAAGACAATTGCTTTTCTTTTTTTTAAACTTTCTCCCAGCCTTGTCATATCTTTTCTTCTTGCCATACCTCTTCAAGTGAGCCCCCTCCGCATCTGGAGATGCTGATAGGGCCTTAGAATTTCATGGGGGAGGTGATAAAGGGAGGTGGTGGGTGGATGCTGGTTGAAGGGTTATTTCTTTCCTTGTATACTTGCATCTTTAGCATCATTAGGAGAAGCCCAACAAGACATTGTAGGATTGTTGTGAAATATGGTCACACCCAAAGACTTGTCCTTGGGGTGGAACTCTAAGGCAATGAATAACCAAATCAGTAGCATTCTCTACTTTCTTTCATAATGGGACGCCCCCAACTTGAATTAATATGGTTTAGTAAAAATGCTCCAAAGGTCAGGAGGCTTTGTTTTCTAGGACTTTATGACTGCCTGATCAATAACTTTGGATTAGTCACCTCTGTAAGGCTCAGTTTCTTCGTATCTGACATGTGGGAATTGGATTAAATGATTCCTAAAATCCCTCGTGGCCATTAGAAAGATAAATAGCATGTGGAAACAAATTTGACTTAAAGCAATTTCCAGTGACCTTACCACTTTATTAGCTGTGTAAATCAGGGCAATATTTATAGAAACACACATGTAATATTAGAATATGAATCCTACTTTCCCTACCTTATAGGGTTGTGATAATCGAATTGAAACAATATTTATGAAAGTATTTTATAAACTGTGAGGTGCTATGAAAATTAAGAGGCCATTAAAGTTTTACATTTATTCTAACCATGTATTCATATTTTTGTAGATTATTTACTTAGAGTGAATATATAAGTAGGAGGAGGGGCAGAGGGAGAGGGAGTGAATCAAGCACACTCCACACTGAGCTTAGAACCCGATGTGGAGCTCAATCTTATGACCTTGTGATGCTGACCTGAACTTAATTCAAGAGTTGGGCACTTAACTGATTGAGCCATGTAAGCACATCATATTCATTTTATTGTGTAACTGAAACGTGATGTTGGATAATTTTTGAGGAGCTAAGATTTAACTATTCTCACTGTATCATATGTTTATTTTAAAACAAGTTCATGGACGTATTAGGGTGTCAAGCAGCCCCCCTTCAAAATAGCAAAGTACCACTCCATAAGGTGCAGTAAATCCATTTAAAGGCTATGAAAGAGATTTAAAGAACTTCTGAGGGTTTAACAGTGGTATTTTGTTTACCTTTGGAAATCATAAAAGAATGTCCATTTTAAAAATAAGGCGTTATGTTAGAGGAAGGAGAAGTAAAAAATTAAAATAATTTGTGTAGGTTGACAGAATAAGTTAGATTGGCAGCTCAACTCACTTGCAACTGAGGCATTTGCAGATGATCTTTTCTTATTTCTTTCATTGTGTTGCACATATTCTTGATTTTATATTTGTTCAATAATATTTTTATTTACTCACCTTTATCATAAATTTGTATGTTATTTTTTTAACGCATTAAAGTTAATTATCCTGATAGCCCATGTCTGTGAGCATGTTTAAATAGCAGGTCTCAGATTCTTGGCCATCTGCCATAGAATCTGCTATCTTCTTTTCTACAAGGCTTTACATTGCCCTGAGGAATAGTCAGAGTGCAGTCACCCAGAATGTGGAGGTAATAATGGAGGTCAGCAATTAGAGACTGATTATCAACTCCCTCTGAGCTTTTGATGGAGACAAGGCATTATGATGCTGAGAAACATGGCCTCGAGATAAAACCTGAGCAAGATTCTAGGCCTCTGTTGGTGGGAATGTGAACTGGTGCAGCCACTCTGGAAAACTGTGTGGAGGTTCCTCAAAGAGTTAAAAATAGACCTGCCCTACGACCCAGCAATTGCACTGTTGGGGATTTACCCCAAAGATACAGATGCAGTGAAACGCCGGGACACCTGCACCCCGATGTTTATAGCAGCAATGGCCACGATAGCCAAACTGTGGAAGGAGCCTCGGTGTCCACTGAAAGATGAATGGATAAAGAAGATGTGGTTTATGTATACAATGGAATATTACTCAGCTATTAGAAATGACAAATACCCACCATTTGCTTCAACGTGGATGGAACTGGAGGGTATTATGCTGAGTGAAGTAAGCCAGTCGGAGAAGGACAAACATTATATGTTCTCATTCATTTGGGGAATATAAATAATAGTGAAAGGGAATATAAGGGAAGGGAGAAGAAATGTGTGGGAAATATCAGAAAGGGAGACAGAACGTAAAGTCTGCTAACTCTGGGAAACGAACTAGGGGTGGTAGAAGGGGAGGAAGGCTGGGGGTGGGAGTGAATGGGTGACGGGCACTGGGGGTTATTCTGTATGTTAGTAAATTGAACACCAATAAAAAAAAAAAAAAGATTCTAGGCCTCAGTTTTCACATCCATATAATGAGGAAGTCATTGTTCCAAGAAGTCTTTGAATTTGATTAGGAAATGGGGTAAAAAGAGAGACTGTCATGTCAGTGGTGTGAGTGAGGTGGATGTTGGGGTTGATTGGGGTTGAGGTTCGGAAGCCTACTGGATTTGAATCCTGGCTCTACCCACGAATAGCAGTGGGAACTCATTAACTTCTTAACTTTTTTTCCCTCACCTTAACAAAGAGATAAAGCAATAATTCCTTCACAAAGTTGTGGTATTAGTAAAGTAAATAAATCAACTCTGTAAACCAGTTGGTTCTCAACAAGTAGGAGCAATTATTGCTGTATAACCTTGAACAAGTTGTTTAACCCTGCTAGGTTTCAGTTACTTAAGTCGTGAAATGGGAACAACCTGGGTACTGACCTAAAATGGTTGTTTTAGATACTTGTAAAGAATTTAAAACAATGCCTGGCACTTAGTAAAATCAACAAATATTAGAGGAAGAAGCGAGAAACTAATTGGCAGCATCAGGTAGGGTGGCATTTAGATGAAATTTAAGAATAAGGATTCTGACAGATTGAAAAAACAAAAAAGGACATTGAACACACCAGGAAAGAGTACCAGCAAAAGAATTCCATGAAAATGCATGGCATGTTTTATGACCCTTATATTTTCATGTGGTGGGAGCATAGTATTTATAAGCACATGCAGTAGGAGATGAGGTTGCAAACAGAGCTTGACAGTAGTAGGGGAAGATTTTGAGAGTCATGCTTTTAGGTTAGCACATTATGAACTCTTTCTAGTTTAGGTAGTTTGATTTCCAGCCTTATCATAAGATGTTGGGTAGCATCTTTTCAGTGAAATGTCTTCTGTCTTCTCCCTTTGAAGATAGCTCTTCTTCTGTGTACCATTGATACACTGTACATAGAATTTTTAATTTATAGAATTATCTGGAATTGTAATAGAGTATTTTAGTTATTTGTATTACTGCATCTTTCCCCTCCACTAGACTGTAGGTGCCTTAGGTGCAGGAACTACCACTGAGTCATATTTGTATAGATAGCACAAAACCAACACCTGGATTAATGCTTACTGTTGAGTAAACAACTGCTTTCTTGAAGTTGTTCCTTGTTATTCTTTAGCTTCATCTAAAGAATCCTCATTATTCTTTAACTTTATTTAAATGCCGCTCTACCTCTCAGCAAGACCTCTGTGCTGACTGAAGCCTTGTTCTGCTTTGGAAGATTTCAATGGAAGACTATGTGAGCTAGGTCTTCCATGTTTGATCTTTACATAGGGAATAAACACATTTTAAATTGATTGGGACATGCCTGATCTATACCTACATAGTCTTACTGCTTCATATTCCTTCAAATATTTTCCTTAATTTAAAAAATCTATGCCTTATTCGTTAAGAGGAATATTAGTTTCTTAGATGCAAAAATATAAAAATTTATTGAAAATATGCTCTCCATCTAGTCTCCGCTGATATTTAAGAATAACACAAGTTGTAGATGTACATGTTTAGAAATTTCAGAGTGATCAAAGAGGTACAAAATAAAAAGTGACAGCCTTCTTCCCAATCATTTCTTCCCAAATTAACTATTAATTTTTTGGTGGTGATTTACTTTAAACCATAATGTACAAGGTGTATAATTTATATTTCAATAATATGGCTTCTGTTATTTTAGCAAATAAGGATTCTGTTATTTTAACAAATAACTTTTTTTCTAGATAAATAAAATGCACTCAAAATTAAAGTGTGCGTGCCTCTAGTTGGAGGACAAGCATATCCATCAATGTACATAAGTTGTTTTTACTGATGAGCACTTGCATGCCATTACTTGGATTGAAAGATTAGTCTCAGTTGGAAACAAGTGTCTTCAGTGCTTGCCTTGTAAATCTAGACTATTCACTAGGTACAGTAGACCTCTTTCTAAAAACCCTTATTACTGTGCTTAAACTGGCTTTAAAAATAACATGTGAGATTTGAGTTAAATATGACTTTTATACATGCAAACAAGTTAGAAATATTGAGGACTCTATCTTGAACCAAATCAGAATGGCCAAGTTTAAGCAGGTGGATTTCCCTGGAGGTGACTACAGGTGATTGCTGCTGATAGGGGCAGCAGAGAGTTATAGAGCCCAGAAGGCTTGGGAAAACCTTCTTCACATGGGAAGGTAGCTAGTTAGTAATCTAGGGAAGCCAAAAGGAGAGAAATGAGAAGAACCAGAGTTCAGAGAAAGATGTTACCATAAAATTTCCAAACCAAGTAGTCTGTATTCTAGAAATCAAGACAAGCAAGGAGATAGGACAGAAGTGGAAGAACTGTTGCTGAAGCTGGTGGCCAGGTGAACCCTTTATGGCAGTGGCTCAGGCCTCTCAGGAACCTCAGAACAATTAGCCTTGTTCCTGTGGATCTGGGCTCTGACAGAATTTTCAGTTAAATCTTTATTCTTTCATCACTTCTTGTCATTCTCTTCAGTTAATCCTTAAGTGCCAGGTTGGGCCCAAAGAGAAATATCTGAGTTCTATCTTTAAGAAATTTAAGGTTTTTAAATTATTGATAGAAAAAAGAGTAACAACAAAGGAATAAGTGGAACATAGTAGAGATATACTCTGATAATGATGCATTATTTCATGGATCCATTCATACCAAGCATGGGGAAACAATGGGTCTCCAATCTAGGGGGTAGAGAGCTATTAATAATTATTAACCAGAGAAATATGACATTAGATATGTAATATTGTGAAGAAAAAGTATGCAACTCTGTAAACATATGTCAATGAGATCGAATCTAGGCTGATGAATCAGGGAAGGCTTCTCAGAGAAAGTTGATATGTTGACATTTCTTAACTTATGCAAATGTTCAACATAAACCCACATTTGATAATTACTTTGTAAATCATAGTGCTATAAGACAGCAGTGTGCATTATGATAAATGCAAGTAAGTACAAAATCAAAGTAATCTAGGAGTTAATCCTGAGAAGAATGTTTTCCATTAATATAACATTATTTTTTTAAGTTTTTATTTAAATTCCAGTTAGCTAAGATACAGGGTAATATTAGTTTCTGGTGAAGAATTTAGTGATTCAACACTTACAACACCTGGTGCTCACCACAATAAGTGTACTCCTCAAAGCTCCAAAGCTCCATCCAACCTACCCCTCTGGCAACCATCAGTATGTTCTCTAGTTAAGAGTCTGTTCTTGGTTTTCTCTTTTTTCCCTCTAAGATCATTTGTTTTGTTTCCTAAATTCTACGTATGAGTGAAATCATATGATATTTGTCTTTCTTTGACTGACTTATTTTGCTTAACATAATACTCTCTAGCTCCATCTGTGTCATTGCAAATGGCAAGATTTCATTCTTTTTATGGCTGAGTAATATTTCATTTTCTATATATATATCTCATTTCTTCTTTATCCATTCACCAATCTATGGACACTTGGGCTATTCTATAATTTGGCCATTGTAGATAATACTGCTATAAACATTGGGGCACATGTATACCTTCAAATTAGTATTTTTGCATTCTTTGGGTAAATAGTAGTGCAATTGCTGAGTCATATTTCTGTTTTTAACTTTTTGAGGAATCTCCACACTGTTTTCCAGAGTAGCTGCACTAGTTTGCATTTTTACCAGCAGTTTTAAAAAGTGTTCTATCTCCACGTCCTTGTCAACACCTATTGTTTCATGTGTTGTTGATTTTAGCCATCGTGACAAGTCTGAGATGATATCTCATTGTAGTTTTGAATTGTATTTCCCAAATGATCATTGATGTTGAACATCTTTTCATGTGTCTGTTGGCCATTTGTATGTCTTCTTTGGAAAAATGTCTATCCATATCTTCTGTACATTTTTAATTGGATTATTTCTTTTTTAGGAGTTGGATTTTATAAGTTTATATATTTTGGATACTAGCCCCTTATCAGGTATGCCATTTGCAAATATCTTCTCCCATTCAGGAGGTTGCCTTTTAGTTTTTTGATTATTTCATTCACTGTGCAGAAACTTTTTATTTTAATGAAGTCCCAATAGTTTATTTTAGCCTTTTTCCCCCCTTTGTCTCAGGAGACATATCTAGTAAGAATTTTCTAGTGCTGAGGTCAAAAAAGATACCACCTGTGTTCTCCTTTAGGATTTTAATGGTTTCATGTTTCACATTTACGTCATTCATTTATTTTGAACTTATTTTTGTGTATGGTGTAAGAAAGTAGTCCAGTTTCATTCTTTTGCATGTTTCTGTTCAATTTTCCCACTACCATTTGTTGAAGAGCCTTTTTTCCCACTGGATATTCTTTCTTGGCTTTGTTGAAGATTAATTGACCATATAGTTGTAGGTTCATTTCTGGGTGTTCGGTACTCTTGATCTCTATGTCTATTTTTGTGCCAGTGCTATACTGTTTTGATCATTACAGCTTCATAGTATAGCTTGAAGTCTGGAATTTTGATGACTCCAGCTTTGCTTTGCTTTTCCTTTTCAAGGTTGCTTTGGCTATTCAGAGTCCTTTGTGCTTCTATACACATTTTAGGATTGTTTGATCTAGCTCTGTGAAAAATACTGTTGGTATTTTGATAGGGATTGCATTAAATGTGCAGATTGTTTTGGGTAATGTGGACATTTTTACAATATTTGTTTTTCCAAGCATGAGCATGGAATGTTTTTGCATTTCTTTGTGTCATCTTCGATTTCTTTTGTTAGTGTTCTATAGTTTTCAGAGTATAGATCTTTTACCTCTTTGGTTAGGCTTATTCCTAGGTATCTTTTGGTTTTTGATGCAATTATAAATAGGTATGATTCCTTGATTTCTCTTTCTGCTGCATCATTATTGGTGTGTAGAAATACAGCAGATTTCTATATACTGAATTTGCATCCTGTGACTTTACTCAATTTTTGTAACAGTTTAGCAAGTTTTTGGTGGTGGAGTTTTGGATTTTCTGTATAGAATATCATGTCATCTGCAAATATTCCTCCTTGCCAGTTTGGATGCTTTTTATTTCTTTTTGCTGTCTGATTGCTATAGCAAGGACTTCTAGTCCTATTATAAATAATAGTAGTGAGAGTAGAGATCCCAGTCTTGTTGCTGACTGCAGAGAAAAAGCTCTTATTTTTTTCCCATTGAAGGGGATATTAACTGTAGGTTTTTCATATATGGCCTTTATTATGTTGAGGTATGTTCCCTTGAACCCTACTTTGTTGAGGGTTTTTATCATGAATGGATGCTGTTGCTTTGTCAAATGCTTTTTCTGGATCTGTTGTAAGGATCATATGATTCCTATCCTTTCTGTTATTAATATGATGTATCACATTGATTTATTTGAAACTATTGAACAACCCTTGCCGCCCAGGAATAAATACCACTTGATTGTGGTGAATGATTCTTTTAATGTACTATTGGATTCAATTTGCTAGTATTTTATTGGGGATTTTTGCATTTATGTTCATCAGGGATATCAGTTGATAGTTCTCCTTTTTAGTGAAGTCTTTATCTGGTTTTGGTATTAGGATATTGCTGGTCTCATAAAATGAATTTGGAAATTTCCCTTCCTTTTCTATTTTTTGGAATAGTTTGAGAAGAATAGATGTTAACTCTTCTTTAAATGTTTGGTAAAATTCCCGTGTGAAGCCATCTGGCCCTGGACTTTTGTTTTTTGAAAGATTTTTGATTACTGATTGAATTTCTTTGCTGGTTATTGATCTGTTCAAGTTCTCTATTTCCTTCTCTTTTAGTTTTAGTAGTTTATATCTTTCTAGTAATTTATACATTTCCTCCAGGGTGTCCCAATTTTTTGGTATATGGCTTTTCATAATATTCACTTATAATTGCTTGTATTTTGGTGGTGTTGGTTATTATTTATCCTCTCTAATTTATGATTTTATTTGGGCCCTTTCTCTTTTCTTTTTTGATAAGTTTGACTAGGAGTTTATAAATTTTATTAATTTTTTTTCAAAGAAGCAGCTCCTGGTTTCATCAATTTGTTCTGTTTTCTTTTTTTAAGCTTCTATATCATTTATTTCTGCTCTAATCTTTATTATTTCCCTCCTCCTGGCTTTAGGCTTCATTTGTTCTTCTTTTTCTACCTCCTTTAGGTGTAAGGTTAGGGTGCTTATTTGAGATTTTTCATGCTTGTTGAGATAGGCCCATATTGCTATGTACTTCCCTCTCAGGGCTACTTTTGCTGCATCCCAAAAGTTTTGAACTACTGTGTTTTCATTTTCATTTGTTTACATGTATTCTTATTTCTTCTTTGATTTCTTGATCGAGCCATTCCTTGTTTAGTAGCATGTTGTTTAACCTCCATGTATTTGTGGTCCTTCCAGATTTTTTCTTATGGTTGACTTCAGGTTTCATAGTGTTATGGTCAGAAAATATGCATGATATGATCTCAGTCTTTTTGTACTTGAGGCCTGATTTGTGACCTAGTATGCTATCTATTGTGGAGAATGTTCCATGTCCTGGTGAAAAAAAAATGTGTCTTCTATTGCTTTAAGTTGAAATGTTCTGAATATTTCTATTAAGTCCGTCAGGTCCAGTATGTCATTTAAAACCATTGTTTCCTTGCTGATTTTCTGTTTAGATGGTCTGTCAACTGATGTAAATGGGGTGTTAAAGTTCCCTACTATTACTGTATTATTATCAATAAGTTCTATGTTTGTTACTAATTGTTTTATGTATTTCTGTGCTCCCATGTTGGGTGTATAAACATTTACAATTATTAGATATTTTTGTTGGATTGTCCCTTTTATTCCGATATACTGCTCTTTTTCATCTCTTGTTACACTCTTTGGTTTAAAGTCTAGTCTGTCTGTTACAGATATTGCTACTCCAGCTTTCTTTTGACATCTGTTTGCAAGATAAATGTTTCTCTGTCCCCTCACTTTACATCTGCATGTGCCTCTAGGTCTAATATAAGTCTCTTGCAGGCAATATATAGATGGATCTTGCTTTTTTTCAATCCATTCTATTTTTTTATTGGAGTGTTTAGTCCATTTACATTCAGAGTAATTACTGATAGATAGGTATTAAGTGACATTTTATTACTCATTTTGTCATTTTTTCTGGAGATTTTTTCTGTTCCTTTCTTTCTTTTTTTTTCAGTTTTGTCTTTCCTTCCACTCAAAGAATCCCCTTTAATATTTCTTATAGGGCTTGTTTAATGGCCATGAACTCCTTTTGTTTTTGTTTGAGAAGCTCTTTATCTATCCTCCTCTTCTGGTTGATAACCTGTATAGAGTATTCTTGGCTGCAGAGTTTTCCCATTCAGTACTTTGAATATATCATGCCACTCTCTTCTGATGTACCAAGTTTCTGTTGAAAATTCTGTAGCTAGCCTTATGGGTCTTCTTTGTAAAAAGTTAAGGACTTCTTTTGTCATGGTGCCTTTTAAGAATTTTCCTCTGTCTCTATATTTTGCAAATTTAATTATAATATGTCTTGGTGTTGGCTTGCTTTTGTTTATGTTGATGTGAGTCTTCTGTCCCTCCTGAATCTAGATGTTTGTTTCCTTTCCCAAATTAGGGAAATTTTCAGCTATTATTTCCTCAAATAAATTTTCTGCCTCTTTCCCTCTCTCCTTCTTCTGGGACTTCTATGATATGAATGTTATTATATTTGGTGCAGTCACTGAGTTTCCTAAGTCTATTCTTGTTAGGTATAATTCTTTCTGTCTTTTGTTCAGCTTCATTATTTTCCATTGTTTTGTGTCCTGTATCACTTATTTGTTCCTCTGCTTCACCCAGCCTTATGTTCATTGCATCAAACCTGCTTTCAATCTCAGTTATTACATTTTTTTATTTCTGATTCTTTTAAAATTTTACCTCTGTTGTAAGGATCTCCCTGATGTCTTCCATTCTTTCCTCAAGTCCAGCGAGTATCCTTATAATTGTTGCTTTAAATTGTCTATCAGGCAAGTTACTTATGTCTGTTTGCTTAGATCTCATGACCTTATCTAGTTTTTTCATTTGGGATGAATTCCCTTATCATGGCATTTTTGTCTAAGTCTCTGCCTTTTGCTATGTGTTAGAAAAACCTCTTATGTTTTCTGCCCCTGAGAGTAATGGTTTTATGAAGAAGAGATCATACATTGTCCAAGGTCTGGTGCTTCAGGGAATGTCTCTGGTGTGTGCTGTGTGCACTCTGCTGTTATGCTTTGGTTGCTCTGTCCTTTAAGTCAGTCATCTGCAGATGCTATCCTTACTTGCAGTGGGGAGTGTTTAGTCCTTGGTCAGAATGTGGTGAGTTTTAACTGGGTGTGGTTCGGTCTGCTTATTAAAAGAGAACTGAACTGGACTGAAGCCCTACAGAACTCTCTGGTCAGGCGATGTGGTATGGGCAGGGGTTTGTGCTCATCTTCTGGGGATGGGGCCCATCACACTGGGATTGAGGCGAGCTTGATTGAAAGGGGCAGTCCTGCCAGAGTGCAGGTGTATGGGACTTGATGTAAGCAGGTTAGGCAGCCAGTGTTGATGCTGTGCTGCTTACTGCAGGTGGCTCTGTGTTTATCCTGAAGCACAGGGAGGGAAAGAGCAGGCGTTGACTCCTTTCTTCCTAGAGAGACCTCTCCCTGAACATTGACTCTTAGGGAAGCCCTCTGAGAAAAGCAAATAATCTCCCCACTGTGTGCCCCAGGCATTCTTCAGATCAGTGTTTTTATACATCTACCCCCAGGTTGTTGCCTGCCTTTTCTCCAGGAACAGGGTGATGTCCTCTGAGCCCTATCCCAGCCAAGCCTGCTGACCTTTAAAATTCTAGTCTTTAAGCTCCTCTGGTTGCAAGAATTCATGAAGATCAGTCCTTCTTCTTTTTCCAGCCAATGGCTTTGGGGAAATGTTCTTTTTGTACACTTCCCAATGTACTCCTCTCTCTCTCTCTCTCTCTCTCTCTCTCTCTCTCTTTCTCTTTTCCTTTATCTTGTTCCTTTCTCTATGACCATGTCTCCTTCACCTCCACAGCACCCACAATCCATTTCTCCCCCAAACCACAGCTCTACACTTCCTACCTCCTTGATGTGACTTCTTCTTTCCCTTTAGTTGTGTTGTTTGTTTTGTCAATCTTCAGGTTGATTTATGGAGTATTTAAAATGATATGATAGTTATCTACCTGTATTTGAGGTACAAGACAAGCCCTAGGGTCTTCCTACTCTGCCACTATCTTAGCTTCCCAACTCATATCAAATTGTTTAAATAATTCCATTAAGTGAAAAGGTTTTTTTATGATAGAGATAATTAAATGTTGGAAAGCAAGTAAACTGTTTAACTTTAAAGGAAAAAATTGTGCTGATTTCTGAAAAAATTAAATAACACTATTTAATGGAGAATAAAAAATATTTAAAATGGAAAGGCAATATAATAAAGTAGTTATTTGAATTAATCCTTAGAAAATTTTCACATCAGCCTAAAAACCTTATGTATCCTTGTTTTGTAACTTGAAAGTTATGAATTTTATCATTGGAAGAAATTTTATATTTATGTTCTTTAATCCTCTCAATTTACAAATAATAAAACTGGAAGGGTGAAGATTTTAACAGTTATATTTCTAGCAATAACACAAATCTAAAAGTTTTTCGGAAAAAATAAATGATGAGTCATTTAACAATTTATTTCCTGCACAGCAAAGGAATTCATCAACAAAATGAAAAAGCAGCCTATTGAATGGAAGAAAATATTTGCATATCACATATCCAATAAGGGATTAATATCCAAAATATATAAGTAACTCAGATAATCCATAAAAACATCATGGGTAGAAGATCTAAATTGACATTTTTCCAAAAAAGGCATACATATGGCCAACAGGTACATGAGAAGATGTTTAATATCACTGATCATCAGGGAAATATAAAATCAATCACAGTGAGACATCACCTCACCCTTTTAGAATAGCTAGTATCAAAAAGACAAATAATGAATGTTGATGAGGAGGTAGAGCAAAAGGAAACCTCATGTACTGCTGGTGGGAATGTAAGTTGGTACAGCCTTTATAGAAAATGGTATGGAAGTTCCTCAAAATATTAAAAATAAAACTATCTGATCCAGGAATTTCACTTTTGGGTATTTATCTGAAGAAAATTAAAACACTAATTTGAAAAGATATATGTGCCACTATGTTTATTATAGCATGATTTATTATAGTAAAGACATAGAAACAATTTAAATGTCCATTGATGGATTAATGGATAAAGAAAATGTGCAATATATACGCACTGGAATAGTACTCAGCCATTAAAAAGAATGAAATCTTGCCATTTGTGACAACATGGGTGGATCTTGAAGGAATTATGCTAAGTGAATAAGTCAGACAGAGAAAGACAAATATTGTATGATCTCACTTATGTATAGAAAATTCAAGCATGGGGCATCTGGATGGCTCAGCCATTGAGCATCTGCTTTCGGCTCAGGTCGTGATCTCAGGGTCCTATAGCATTGAGTCCTGCATTGGGCTCCCCACAGGAAGCCTGCTTTTCCCTCTGCCTATGTCTCTGCCTCTTTTTCTGTGTCTCTCATGAATAAATAAATAAAATCTAAAAAAAAAAATTCAAGCTCATAGATACAGAGAACAGATGTGTGTGGTTGCCAAAGATGGAACAAGGGGAGTGGGCAATATAGGTGAAAGGGATCAAAAGGTACAGACTTCCAGTTATAAAATAAATCAGTCATGGGGTAAAATACACATCATGATGACTCTAGTTAATAATACATTATTGCATATTTAAATAAGTTCCTGAGAGTAGTCCGCATCATAAGAAAAAAGATTTTTGTAACTGTGTATGGTGACTGATGATAATTATAATGATTATCATGATCATTTTGCAATATATTACAAATATCAGATTATTATATTGTACACCTGAAAATAATATAATGCTATATGGCAATATATTACAAATATCAGATTATTATATTGTACACCTGAAAATAATATAATGCTATATATCAATTGTGCCTAGTTAAAAAAAAAAAAACTACTAATTTAGATAAAAAAAAACCTTTGTCTTTTAAAGATGTGTAGAGGTTGAGTTCTAGTTTTTTATTAAAAATAAGGGGACTTAGTTTTGAAGAAAGTTTTCATTTATCTAGTTTGAAAATTAAAAAAAACTTTTCTGCATTAATCAGAGAATCACTGATTATACATATATGGGAGGGAAGAAGTTGATTTCTTCAACAACATTTGGTAGATATACATGAAAAAAGCATGGTATGTTTTAGGAGAAATAAACAATAATCTTTTTGCCTAAGCTGTTGCATTTTCTAAAGCACCATATTTACTCATAGGTTCTCACAGAGAGGTAGGAGAAATCAGGTAGGAGAATCAATTTGCAAAAGAGTGATGTTCAGAGTAGACCCAAGAATGAAAGGGACATCCAGGACTGTGTTATAAGACTCATTTCCATATACCTTTCCTAATAACCCAATAAACTGTTTCTGTTATATATCTACATGAGTATTGTGAAATTTGGAATACTAACAGTTTAAGACTATAAAAATTGGAAAGTATTTAGTCATATTTATAAACCATGGAGATTTGCTTTCAAGATCTCAAAAATGTGTGTTGTGAACATAATATTTGGCCAG
Organism: Canis lupus baileyi; assembly: GCF_048164855.1. NCBI lineage: Eukaryota > Metazoa > Chordata > Mammalia > Carnivora > Canidae > Canis > Canis lupus. The sequence goes on along the minus strand of NC_132846.1, from coordinate 11,108,403 downwards.
GAAGACATTGGTAACCAACAGCTAATATCATACTTAATTGTGAAAGACTAAATGCTTTTCCCCAAGGTTAGGAACAAGACACAGATGTCTGCTCTTGTTATTCTCTTCAACATTGTGCTGGAATTTCTAGCCAGGGGAATTAGCCAGGACAATGAAATAGAAGACATCTAAATTGGAAAGAAAAAAGTAAAACAATTTCTATTTGCAGATGATATGATCTTGTATATGGAAAATCCTAACGAATTCACAGAACTATTAGGACTAATAAGCAATCTCAGTAAGGTTACAGGATACAAGATCAATATATAAAGTCAGTTGTATTTCTATACACTTGCAATAAATAATCTGAAAATAAAATCGAAAAAGCAGTACCATTTTTAATGCCATCAAAATGGCATTGGATGCAATGCAAATTCATTTACAAATAAATTTAACAAAATAAGTGCAAAACTAAATTCTGAGAACCACAAATCACTGTTGAGAGAAATTAAGGGATATTTAAATAAATGGAAAGATATCCCATGTTCATAGATTGGAAGATTTAATATTGTTAAGATGGCAATATTCTCTAGGTTGATTTACAGGTTTAACACAATTATCATCAAAATCCCAGTTCAGCTCTTAACAGAAATTGAGAAAGTGACCTTAAAATTCCTTTTGGAAATTTAAGGAATGTAGAACAGCCAAACACTATTGAAAAAGAATATCAAAATTATAGGATTCATACTTCTTAATTTCAAGACTTACTACAAAGTTACAATAATCAAAGTAAGTGTGATACTGGCATAAAGATAGATCTATAAATTAGTGGAATAGAATTAGAAACCCAGAAACAAATACTCACATTTATGGTTAAATGACTTTTGACAAGGATACCAAAACAGTCCAACATGGGAAAGAATAGTTGTCTTAACAAGTACTGTTAGGCAACTGAATATCTACATGCAAAAGAATGAAGTTGGATCCCTACCTCCATGTAAAAAAATTAACTCAAAATGGATAAAAGACCTAAATATCAGAGCTAAAACTATAAAATATTTAGAAGAAAATATAGGGAAATCTTTGTGATCTTGGTTTTGGCAAAGTTTTCTTAAATAAGACTCCAAAAGCACAAGCAACCAAAAAGAAATAGATAAATCAGACTTCATCAAAATTAAAACCTTTTTTCTTCAGAGGACTCCATCAAGAAAGTGAAAAGAGAACTCAGTGATTGGGAGAAAATATTTAGAAATCATTTATTAGATAAGGGATTTGTAGCTAGAATATACAAGGGATTCTTAACAACTTGACAACAAAAAGACAGCCCAATTAAAAAATAGCCAAAGTATCTGAATAAATATTTCTTTAAAAATGATAAACAAATGGCCAATAAACACTTGAGGATATTCTCAACATCATTAGTCATCAGGGAAATGCAAATAAAACCCAGTGAGATACCACTTCACACACACTAGGAAGATTATATTTTAAAAACAAACAGAAGATAACAAACACTGTGGAGCAATGGGAGCTTTCTTGATTTTTGGAGAGAATGTAAAATGGTGCCTCCACTTTGAAAAATAGTCTGGCTGTTTAAAAATAGAATTACTGTGTAACACAGTAATTCTACTCCTAGATATATACTGAAGAGAAATGAAGGCATATATCCACACAAAAACTACTACTTAAATGTTCATAGCATCATTATTCATAATAGCCCAAAGTGGAAACAATCCAAATGTCCATCATGTGATGAACGGATAAATAAAATGTGGCATATCCATACTATGGGCGATTGTTGCTCAATAAAAAGGAAAGAAGTACTGACACATGTTACAACATTGATGAGCTATGAAACATTATGCTAAGAGAAAGAAACCAGTTACTAAATTATATACTGTATAATTCAATTTATATGAATGTCTAGAATGATCATATCTATAGAAAGTTAGTGTTTGCCCTAGACTGTGTGCAGTTAGTGGTGAGAGGAAAAATGGAAAGTGACTGCTAATGGGTATGGCATTTGTTTTAGGGGTGATGAATATGTTCTAAAATTAATTGTGATGATGGCTGCACAACTCTGTGAATACACTAAAAACGGTTCAATTGTATGCTTTAAATGGATGAATTGCCTGTTCTGCAAACTATATCTCAAGCTGTTACTAAGAGAAAAAAAGACGACAACATTGGACCTTTCTACCATTGATAAATAGAGCCTTAGTCATAGAAGGAAGTGTAAAATTTAAGCAGTATTTCAGTGGATCGAGTCTTGGATCCTGATTGCTTTCTGGTATTGGGAGGCCACTGACGGTGCCTTCTTTGAAATTTTCTCCTTTAGGGCAGCCTGGGTGGCTCAGCAGTTTAGCACTGCCTTCGGCCCAGAGCGCGATCCTGGAGCCCCGGGATCGAGTCCCACATTTGGCTCCGTGCATGGAGCCTGCTTCTCCCTCTGCCTATGTCTCTGCCTCTCTCCCTGTCTCTCATGAATAAATGAATAAAATCTCTTTTAAAAAAAGAAATTTTCTCCTTTCTTCCCTCTTCTTTTGCTTGAGTTCTTTGGATGCAGGACAGGAACCAATTTAAGTTGGCTCAAGAGAAAAGAGGGAACATCATAAAGATATAGATGCATCCTGCAGTACCCCAAAGAAGGATTACATTTCGGTCTCAGAAAGAGCCATGAAACAGCTATAAAACTTGGAAAACCATTAGGGTTCTAGGAAACTTATATGTATATTTATATATATCTCTGGTGTGATTTTCTCTGTTCTCAGTCCACAGGCTGAAATTTAGACATCTTCTAGCTCTTTTCTTAGCCCAGTATCATTATAGCTACACACAGAAATGAACAGGCTTCTCCTCTAGTCCAATTAACAATGGTCTTGGAATGGGATCATGTCTTCTGGATGTCCACTTTAATTAGTCTGAGAGCATTTTGGGAAAAGGTAATGACTTGAAGCTTGAGCAGATTATTCAGAAGATCTAGCATGCTTAGGCAACACTAATAAGGAAAACAATGATAATAGTTCATGTTATGGAGGATTTGCCTCTCTTAGCAGTGTGTTAGGTGCTTAACAGCCTATAGTTCGTTAAATCTTCATAATCTTTTGAGGTTGTACTATTAGTCCCATTTTATAGATGAGGAAATTGGTACTTGGGGAGGTTAAATAACTTGCTCAAGATTTCTCAAGACTGATTCTAGTCCTCTATACCATGCTGCCAATTCTTAATAGCCCTGTTCTTCTAGCTTAGTCTAGTTCAGCCCAGCTTCTATTTTTCTTGCATACTTTTGTGAAGACCCGGGGAAATGGAGAAGACAGCATTGATAATAGTTATTCTAGTTATCTGATTCCAACCACTCCAAAACTTAATGGCATATAATAATAATTTATTATGTTCTCAAAGTTCTGGGAATTGATTAGGCTCAGCTATGGTCTAATTTGGGGATCTCTTGGGTGATTGCCATCAGATGATGGCTAGGGATGGAGTCATCTGAAGACTTGACAGAGTTAATGTCCAAAATGTTTTTTGTTTTTACTTACTTGTCTGTGCTTCAGTGCTTTTCCATGTGGTCTGTCTCACAGAGGACCCTAGACTTCTTACATGGTGGCTGAGTGCTTGATGAAGTAGTGCCCCAAGAGTGAACATTCTAAGAGAGAGAATGAGGAATTTGCCAGTCCTTCTAAAGGCTAGAAACTGGCACAGCATCACTTATTCTATATCTTGAGGTCAAAACAGTTGCAGGCAACCCAGATACTAGAGATCATATCAACATAGGAGGAAGAATGGAATTGTGGAAACCATCTTTGGACTCAAGTTACCATACTGTTAAGTGATAAAATAGATGTAGAATCAGATATTAATTAGGAGGTAACTAATGGGTGTGACAGAGTAGGATCTTTCAAGATAAACATAGTCTTACACAAGGGGCCTGTTTGTACATTTCCCTTGGCATAACCAGGGAAATACATTTCCAAGAAAACCTTAAAAAAAAAAAAAATTTATTTATTTATTTATTTATTTATTTATTTATTTATTTATTTATTTATTTATTTAAAGAGAGAGAGACACAGACAGACAGACAGCATCCCAGCATACAGGGAGGGGCAGAGGGAGAGGGAGAGAGAGTCTTAGGCAGATTCAGTGCTGTGTGTAGAGCCCAGAGTGGGCTGGATCCCAGAACCCTGAGATCATGACCTGAGCCAAAACCAAAGTTGGATGCTTAGCTGACTAGGCCACCCAGATGCCCCCCTCCAAGAAAACCATTTTAAAGACACAGTTCCCCCAACTATCCTTTTATAATATTTCGTATTAGCAAGACATGATCCTTTAGGTTTAGATATTAGTTTTATCCTCTGATTTGCAGCCTGCTCCTCATCTGTCCTATGAGCAAAAATGTCCCAAGAGTATATAAAACTAGAGCTATAAGAGCTGGAATCACTTAGTTCTTCTGCCTGCAAGTAAACCACAACAAAGTCATAACTAAAGCATTTCAGTAAGGGTCCCACCTAGTTTTAAAGAGTTGAAGAAGTTTCCATAAAACCCTTAGAAAACCCTTTCTGAGATATAGTCATTCTTTATGTGTGACCTAAGTCCTCCATGTCATGTGTCAGTCACCTCCCAGAATGTAATTCTCTCTGCCTGGTAAACAAAGCATTAATTTACTTCAGAAGGAAGTTATTTGGATGAACTAATGAATGGGTACAAAGGGCTTTGAAAATATAAATTGCGACAAAAATACTTAATGTCTATATAAATACCTTTGCTTCAGCCTGAGGAGGGCTCAGGCTTTTTGAAAGATTTCAACCTTGTGGAATACCTGAATAACAAAGACAAAGCTCCTGCTAAGTGAGGATAAAATGATTCTTGCCTCTATTATGTGTATTATTTATTGCAAAGGCTTTTCTTAAATAGAAACATGGCAAGTTTTGGAGAGGAAAAAAAGTATTTTATGGTTCCCTTATACTCCTTAAGCTCTTTCAATGAGATCTGTGTTCAGTACACACTTTAAAAATATATATATATATAATTCACAGATATTATTGGTGTCAAGAAATAATGTACAAGTGCTTTCTTGCATATGATTATTTTGGGGGGAATGGAGAAAAGGAAAGAAAATCAGCATTGTATTTTTACATGATTTCCCCCCTCTTTTTCCATTTTTAAGGCATTATTTTAATATGGAGATGATTTGGAACATGCCTTATCAAAAAATTATTTCTTAATACTTAGAAATTAGAAAAAATGTTTAGGGATTGCATTAGATAATATCTGCTTCTTTAAACAAATTATTATTTTTTTATCTTTTTAAAAACAAATTATTTTACCTATCCCTTTCTGCTAATGAGGGTTAGAGGAAGAAAAGGATCTATCACACATACATCTGGGGCTTTTAGCTGTTCTACATCTCTGCTTCATGGTCTTCTTTCCCTGGAATTATTAGTAGGTCAATAAAGATAAAGAATTATTTAGGATCTCTGTCTTGTGTAGGAAAAGACAAAAGAAGCTTCCTTATGAGGGCAGCATGCTGCTCTCATTATACCTTACCAATTGGTAGAGGATACTTTGAGCTCCATGAAAGAGTAAAAGCAGCAAAGACAGAGGAATGGATTCTCCCTGAGGTTGAAACTGAACACTCAAGATCTTCATATCCTTTAAGATTCTGTCTGAGGAAAGAGAGCCTGATAAATCTTTGCTTAATCTTTTTATCCTTTTATACCTTCCATAGTTGAGCCTTGAGTAGCTACAATCCAAGATGGTGAGCAGAATAAATTAAATGAACTGTTGCAGCTGCAATCAGATGAACAGTGTACTGTCTGTAGGAACTATTTTGGAGAGCTGTTTTGTAATTAACCTGCACATGACATATTCAGATTTGATTAATCTCATGTGGTCAGTAGATAAACTTGAGTTGAAGGTTACTGTTTTTTGAAATCAACAATAGGCCCTTCTTTATGATATGTTTGTAGGAGAATAGAATGTTTAAATAATAGAAGTGGCCAAATGTTGATCAATGCCAAGGTCAGAGATTTTGCTTAGTTTCATACATAAAATGTATAAACTCTCACTATATTCCATATACAGAAATTGATTTAGGTTCATGTTTATGCATTATGAAGTCATACCTTTATACATAAATGTATATTATGTGAAGATTTTATAGATATGTGTGTGTATATACATAGTGGTACATATATACACATTTATGATAGAAAGTCATATAATTATTTAGCCAGAAGGATTTAGCATTTGTCTCTAACTTGTTATTTAAATTGATATATATATATATGTATATATATATATGTACTTATATTGCATACATATATTACATATATACACACACACAATTGGTATACATTTTATATATATAGTTTTAGATTATATCCTAGTGCATTGGTAGATCACAACTCAAACCTAAAGATTAAGAATTTAATTTTCTCTTATTCTTAATGAAATAACCAGACAGTAGCTCCCTGTGGTGGGAAATGAAAAGTAGTGTATAGATACCTACTAAAACATTTGCAGACCTCCTCAGTTTTCTGTTTTTAATGTGATGAAAATTTGTGCAAATAACAAAGAAAGAATGTCATGGTAATGAAAACATTTCCTATACATGTATTTTAGAGGGAAGCTAAATCAAAGGTCTTCAAAGAATTACTAGGGTTCTTTCTAGGAGGTTATTGACAAATATGTAGTTTGTCTCTGGAGTTTGTGCCTCTTTCACAGATTGGTGTATTTGTGATCCCACCGGCAGAATAAGTGTCTGTAATTCATTTCTCCTTGTTAACTAGTGTGCCTTTGTGTGTAGGATGATTGGCAGCAAACTCGGCTGAGTCCCAACGGATGAGCTTGTTAGCAAAACCCTAGCATCCTATCTCTAATAAAGCATATCAGCAGTACATTTTGTCCTATCTATTAGCCTCTCTGTTTCTTTTTTTGTGAAAAGCTGAGTGTCCCTTTGAAGCAATGACAAATAAACCCCTGAACTGAAGTGCTAGGCTGCCTTACGGACAGCTGGATAGTAAATGTCACACCGTGTAGAGAATGCCTATTATCAGAGTGAGCCATTTGTTCCCGGCCTTTCAGTATCTTAATGTAATACAAAATTGCTAAATCAAGCCCCATGTCTGTGACAGAACATAATTAATGAGAAAGCAGGAGCCAATTCAACACTCTTTATTGGGACCTAATTGGCTCAGGCAACAGAGTTGTCACTCAACAAGAGACTTCCTTTAAAGCAATTTTGTTCTTGGTTGTATTACAGAGCCTATTAAATTGTCCCCTCCTTGATCACACAAAGAAGTATCTGCATGCAATAATTAGCTTTTCCAGGGGGAATTTTTTTTAACTCATGCAATACTGGATCATTTTTAAACTGTCTGAGAAAACACCCAGGCCGTGAGGATGTGCTGCCATAGTGAGCAGCACTGTAGGCTGTTTTCCAGTCTGCTGAGGCACCAGGAAGCTGTGCTGCAGAAAGAAGAAAAAGAGCCCCAAGGAAAAGAGAAACGTGTTCAAATGTGGAGAGTGGGAGGATGAGAGAGGGAGTGGGTAGAGGAAATGACTTTGATGGGTAATCATAGCTTATTTCAGAATCTGCAGTTTTAAAGGAACAAAAAAAAATGAATACCTATGTGTACATATTTAAATGTATAGTTGGGGTTTTTTGTTTTGTTTTGTTTTGTTTTCTAGGCATGCCCAATGAAATGAAAATTATTACAAAGCTATGGCAGGGGGTAGAGGTTAAACATTATAGGATTGACTGGAGCAACATTAGTTTCATTCGACCATATCTTAGAGTTTTGTGGGTTGTGCTATTTCAAAACCAGTACAAATATTTAATAATATGCAATTATTTATTACAATCTAAAATTTTACCTTTGGGGATTATGTTCCATCCCTCCCCCCCCCCTTATTTAACAAATTGGAAGATAAGTTTATTGCTGGTATTTATATTATTGTCTCAAAACTGTTTTTTTTTTCTGTCACAATATCATAAACTTCAAATAAATTTGCACCTTCTCCTGATTACGTTTTAAGACAATGTGGCATTCGATGACTAGAGACTGCAAAGAACTGAGCTTACAGTCTACCCTGGCATTTGCCTGGCTTTGGGCAAAAAGGACACAGCTGGCTAAGCTTGAGGTAAAGCAAATGGGAAAGTTGTAGAGGATGTACTGAAAAACACTCAGAATTAGGCAGTAAAGAGTATAAGTTTGAAAAATGCAACAGTTGATTTTAGAAAAAAATTGTTAAAGGTTGATTTCAGTGACAACACTCTGAGTAGTCTAAATAAAGGCAAGTACGTGGTCCCTTTCTTGAAATAGCTGTCAATATCTCCCTTCTGTGCCTTCAGAAACGACACAGACTGTCTAGTTTGCATGGCAGCAGCATTTGGTCGGATTTAGAGAGAGCCGTTTTCCTCGGCATTGTTACTTTCCTCAATGTGAAGTGCCAGATATTAGGAAAGGAAAGGAGGCAAACCTCTGAAATAGGGTAAAGCTGTGCTGCTGTCGCTGTACTGTGCAGTTTAGAGAATATTTGCAGCTGCTGAAATCCCGGGACTGTGCCACAGCGAGGACGGTATTGTGCGGCAGGCACTCAGGGTCGCGTATTTTAGATTTTCTAGCGTTTGCCGATATATTAGCTGTATCGGTTAATTGTAATTTACTCGAGTAGTAGAGAAATTGCTGAGTTCTCCCCTCCCAAACCTCCCTCTAAATAGTGAGCAAAGTCAGACACCTGAATGTACTCTAAATGTTTGAAAAATATTAGTTGTTATTCCATAGGGTAATAGAATATAAGACTAACAGCAATACAAAATATTAGTCAATAATGTCCTTTCCCAGGTGACTTTTGAACCTCGTGAAGGCACACATTCTCAACAAAGATTTATTAGTCGACTTGGGGAACACATGATAATGATAGCAAGAACTGCCAGAATCTAATTTGCTTTAATTAATCATTTGCTTCATAACACGGCAATTCGTCCCCCTCCCCCCGCTTTTTTTTTTTTTAACTGTCTAGATTATTTTAAAACATTAGATATTACACTGTGGATGGCTGATGAAACTGAAAGCCCACAAAAGTTAGATTAAAAATTCACTTAACAGGATAAACATTTGAGAGTGCAGAATGGTGCCGATTAGGTCAAATGAGTATAGAGTGATAAAACAGTCATGGAGTGGAGAGAAAAAATATTGTCAGAGGGCACTCAAACAGCTGAATTTAGTCTAATTTAAATGTTATAGCAGACAAAAAAAACATTGACTAGCAATCCTATTATAATTATTCTTTGGTATTTTAGCAACACAGACTGGTAAGAAGTCAGAGTCTAGGTTTAAAAACATTTATTCATTTCACTGTACAAACAAGCTTTGATTCTGAGTGGAATTAGTTCCCATGGTTAGGGCCAAGAGCCCTCATTGGAGCACTGAAGCTGAGTCAAAGGTCACATTGCCTGGCTCTCTCTGGAGAATTAAGTGGACTATCTTAGATTCCCAGGAGAGCCAAGCCCTCCAGATATTCATTGTGTTCTTCTAAGCAAACATTTGTGTTCAGAGATCTTTCAGGCTTACTCTATTTTGTTGATGCCTTGGTGGACAATTTCAGCATTTAATTCTTACCTTTGTCTTTGTAAGTCTACCCCCCATTAGTTAGTTGGCTGTTGAGGTGGTATTTGGCTCAAATAAATGCTTAGAATTCCTAAGAGTTCCCATCATCTACATGATAATCCTGATCTCTTTTTGGGTGTCACTCAAGACCCTCAATGACCTGGCCCTTTTATCTATATATTACATTATAGATAGAGATAGATAGATGATAGATAGATGATAGATAGATTACAGTATAGATAGATAGATAGATAGAAATAATAGATAGATAGATAGATAGATAGATAGATAGATAATATGTATGCAGCCTCATTCTGGCTCCAATTGCATTTATTCAATACCCAGCACTTTACTCACCATTTATGATCTATTATTTGTATTTCTCAATTATGTCCCACCAACTCAAGTCACCATGCCTCAGCTTGAATGTTACTCCTCAGATAACTCTTCTTGCCTCTTTCATATGCATAATGCTGACCTTATATTAGTTGCTATGAGTATTAAATACATTAATTTATTTAGTATGAGCCTGACACATAGAAAGCACTATGTAAATGTTAGCTGTTATTACTCACCATTCTCTACACTTTGTAGAATTCTCCCATACCAACTGCATTATGATATTGTTTGTTTCCATGGCTTTCTTCTCACTATATTATAATCCTCTTGATATATATTGATCATGTGTGGATCTCCAGCATAACATAATGTTCTGGCTGTCATGTAGTAGGTGCACAGTCAATATGTCTTGCATGTTGTAAACTATCTGCAGTCTGGTCACTGGCCAATTTTTAATAAGTGTATAAGACCTTAAATGAGTATGTTTCAAGCAACCAGACATTTTGTGTGGGTGTAAGCCATTTTTCTCAAGCGAGTTTTCATACTGCTTTCAGAATCATTTCTAAACACATTAGAAAATTAGCACTAGAATATTATAATCCCATCTCTTTTTTCCAAATAAAAATGATATTCTTTAGGACAATTGATTCATTACCTAATTCATTAATAATAATGATCAATGAATTAAAAATGTTTCAGAAAATCCATCCTCTATGTATGAAAACTTGGCTCTCATGAAAATATTCAAAGACTTCTCCCAAAATGAATTCAATAGTGACAGCTGGCATGGAATGAGTTTGTGTTCTTTCATTGTGGTCCCTTGATGGAGACTGTAGTCCAATTAAACTTCTGAGTTCTAGAATATCCTTAAAATAAACAAACTGTTTCCTTGCCTACTCCATAGACTTCACCTGAAATACAAGTACAATTGTAATTGTAGATTGACACATCATAGCCCATTAAGATGAAAAAGTGAGAGAGGTAAGACCCTTATTCTTATCCTGAAGGGTATTTCAGACTAGGAGAATCACCTAATTTGGGATTTTGTAAGGAAAGGAACATGGGCATCTCCTGCTTCATCAGTAGTAGAAAGCCTCATAGACTCATAGGCTCTTAGTTAAAAAAAATCCATGAAGTCATATAGTTCTTTTTCAAGCGCATACCCTGAGAAGTTGGAATGTCAACTGCAGCTCAAGGCACTTCTTCACAATAGTCTAGCAAGTTTTGTGCCAAGAAGCAAGGCAGAATCAGAATTGTGTGTCTTCATGCAGTTTTCTCCTCTAAAAAACAAGGGGGAAATGATAAAGTGGTATTGATTTGATTACTTTTGAATCTCACTGAAGTGATCCAACCAGAAAGGAACACAGTGTCACTTGCTTGGTTCAGAATTTCTTAACATGAAAAATGGGGGCTGGGGAATGGTGAGTAACTCTTGTGGTCCCACAGGGATCATTGTAATCAAGGAGAGCTCTGTACAGTGTCAGAAGGGTCTTTACATCCCCTCTAGCTCCCTGCAATATGCACTTGCAGAATTGGTTAAATGAGCCACCATATTCTGGTCAATATGAATAGGCTTGTAGGATGCTCAGTTTGATTTAATGGCCACCCATGGATACTTCTATACGCAGAAGTTCAGTCTGAATAAAGCCCTAAAAAATCAACTATTCCATTTGGCATTGTATTTTAATGTCCTCTTCAGAATTCTCCGTTATAGTAACATCTCTGCAATCAGTCTCGCATAAAAAGACCTGTTTATAATAAATTGGTCAGCCTCTTATGTGTCTAAATTTCCTGATGGGATAGAAAACTATAAGATTATTCCTTGTAGACAAGGCTGTAAGATTTTCAATATTACTAGTTGTATCTCTCCATTTGCCCAAATGATTTATTTCAGGCTTTATTTCTGTTTTGAGTCTTTGTTTTCATTTTATTTCATAATTGTCCTGAGGGAGGAGGAGGCAAATGGATTTTCCTTGTGAAATATAGGTCTCTGAGAGCCATTTAAGTGAGATATAGTTTATGAAGAACCCAGTAAGTGAAAAATAAAATTGTTCAGTCTTTTGTCATTCTTTCAATACAGAGACCTACATGATAGTTGTGAACTATAGTGCGCTGGACAGGAAATGGTGGTAGAGGTAGAAGTGTACCATTGATTTATGTGAATATTCTGAGGTGGAATAATCACATTGCCTTGTTAGTACATAATAATCACCCAGTGCACAAGACCCTAGACCTTTGGAATCACTCAAAGTTTTCATTAGAGAATCAGCAGTCTTTTAGACTCACTATGGTGTACCTCAATGTTGAAATTGCATATTACAGGTTATGCTCCTGTAAATAAAGGACATTTTGTTATGCCCACACTCAGCTGTGTTTCCTACTGTGATTCCTTTACCAGACCCTGCTGTGACCTATTGCCAAATACAGTGCAATATTGGTGAGCCTTTTTTGCCTGAACTTGATGTCTGTCCAGAAGACAAAAACACTGATTAGGTAGAAGGAGGATGAAAGTCCTTCAGGAACAGAGTGACTCTGGACCTCAGCTATAAACTGCAGCTAATTCATAAATGTCAAGAGCCAAAAGGTGAGGACTAGTACATCCTGTCCTCAGGGATGCCTTCCCATCCATCTCTGGGAAACATGATTTCCTTATGAATTGAAGTTTAATGGGAAATGACCAAACATGACTGCTGAGCTTTAGCCAGCAGATTTATCTGTGGAGGCCACTCTGATTCAGCTTTATTTTATTTAATTTTATTTATTGTTTTTTTCTGATTCAGTTTTAAAAGAGAATCAATTCTGAGGCTTTCTTTTGCCTTTATTTCTCTTGGAGGGTTCTATCAGGGACTCAAGGATGGCTTACTTTCAGGAATACTGTTGGGGTTATTAAAGAGTAAGCAGTTTCCCTAGACCTTGTTCCCATTTCTCAGTGCTTCTTCTCTCTACTCAGAGTGCTCAGAATAACAATCTCTTTAATACATTCAAGACACACTGGTATTCTAAGTTATTGTGTAGATGAGGAAGCTTCTTGTCCTCCAAGAAATTTCTTTTCCATGGTCATTTATTGGCCTGTTGGTATAGAACTCTACTAGTGAAAGGTGACTTTTGAGGGGCTTTGATTATGAACCTTTTTGATGAGGTCAATAAATATTCGTAATGATATCAACAGTTTAGTTTCATTTATTGGAAGTCCCTTTATAAACATTCTCATGTTATCTATACTTGGCAGATAAGGAAACGAAGTTCAGTAACTTGGCAAAAGCCTCTTTGTTGACAGTAGTTGAGAGAAAGCTTTTGAGTTAGATAATCCTGGTTCTGCCACTTAATAGCTTCATGAGCTAGTTGTTATTATTCTTCATCTGGATTCAGGTTCGGTGTTGTTTCCATTTTACTGTACTACCAACCTCAAATCGTTATGTTACAAATTACCTAAATAGAAGGGTAATGTATTTTCTTAAATACTTAGCTCAGGCAGTGAATTTTAGACCTTGTTTTGCAAAGAATGGTAGAAATTATAACCAGTTTTCTTCAAAGCAAGAAAAGTTACTTGAAAGACAGGCAGTTGTTCTGCTGGTGTTTTCTGCTGGCTGGGGGTAAAAATCTTATCCTTTTACTCTACCAAAAGAGAAAGGCACTGCTTTATACCTTCTGTATGTGAGTCATAAGGGGGTAGTGATGTTTCTATTCAAGTCAACACTAGGCCTCCTGGGTGACTCAGTCATTTAAGCATCTGAGACTTGATTTAGGCTCAGGACATGATCTCAGAGTCATGGCATCAAGCCCCACATCGGACTCCATGATGGGCATGGAGCCTACTTAAGATTCTTTCTACCCCTCCCCTATGCACCATCTCTCTAAAAATAAGAGTCAACACTGTCTAGAAGAAGAGTTTGAAGATGACCATTTTAGACAATCATGCTTAACATGGAGCATGGGCTTTAGAATGATAAGCATTTTTCTCTTTTTGTTTTATGGCAGGTCTCTGATTAAAGGCCAGGAAAACTGTTGAATTGTGAAGTAAGCAAGGATTAAGAAATTGACTCTGACCAGTGTATCCAGCTGTACCTTAATGGACATATACACACTCAACATGCACATGCACACACACATGCAAAAACAAGCAAAACAAAGAGCAGTTGACTTTCAGTTCTATTCATTAAAAAGATCCGTTTATAATTGTACATGTGCAGAAGGGCTGCGAGACTGAAGTGATACCTGAGAGAGGCCTGGGAATATGTTTGCACCACATTACTTGGACTGCATGATAATTGAGAGCCATTGTGGCTGAACACTTTATGAGTTTGTTTAATTTGTCACAGTAAATAAAGCTTTTTTGATGCAAGTTAATTAGCTCGCTTGTGTTACTGCACATCAAATGTAATTAACAACCAACTGCCAGTGTGGGGTTGCCCTTGTGTAACATGGTAATGGGGGGAAAAACTTAACTGGGGCTGGAGTAAGTAAAAGATACACTGTTGAATCAATCACCTTCCTGCCTGCTTAAATTTGGATGGACTAGAATCTAAGGGACAATACTAGGACTCATAAAATATCAGCTCTTTAACAGGATTTCCTGAATATCTCGTGTATTATCCAGGCTCACATTTGCTGCCACGTTAATAAATTTGGCTAAGTAAAATTCCTTCTACTTCTCAAAGTTCACTTTCACCTTGATTGGCATTGCCTGTATATCCCCTCTGCTTGGATCTTCCATTTCCAGCCATTTACCTTTTTTAGCTTTGGCATTTTATCTACCCTGTGATAAGTGCTGCTCTAGCTAATGCAGAAGGAGGGCTATTAAATAATAACTGAGAAGGAATTTGTTTGAACAGATAGAAGAAGATAGTTGAAGAACTTATTCAAAGAGGGGGTCATTACTTCCAAATTCATAATGGTATTCTCCTTTAGTTTATATTTTGAGAAAGCATTCTGCCTTTTTCATTTTTTTTCCTAGGCAACATTAACACAAAGACATCAAAGAGCCTTGGTTTAACCCTATTTTTGATCATGTATCAAAAGAAAGGTGGAAAGGCAGAAACATCTTTAAAAGGACACAGTAATAGTTGAGATGCTCCAATTGTTTACTATTTGCTTTGTAAATATTCCCTGGGAAAAAAACAACAATATGGGTTAAGATGAAGTAAACTTACAAACGTATATAGTTTTACTGGAGTAAACTTTTCCCTCTTACCACCATTGTCACTTCCTTCATAGGGAAGGAAGAATCTATGCCAATTTCTCTAAGTAATAACAGTCTTTTTGGGAATAACAACCTGGGTAGGAAGGGAAATTGAACTGAAGTGGAAAACCTGAGTTAAGTCCTGACTGCCACTACCCAGTGATGAGACCACCTGGAGTGATTCACCTTTTCTGGGACTCAGTTTCCACATAGAAATAGGAGTTAGATTGGACAGTTTCACCTTTGTCTTCTAGCTCTAAAGTTCTCTGACTGTATACTCTCTCTCATGTTGTTCCAGGAGATCCTCTGGATTCATTTCTTTTTACTTGCCCACCATATATCTTTGCTGTCTGGTTTTGGCAATAGACGACACATAAGTCCAGCTACTCAGAAATTTAAAGAAGTGTGTTCGACAGCCAAGACTCTGCCTTCACTCATTCATTCAACAAATATTTATTGAATAATTTCTGTAGACTAGGTTCTAGGAATCTGAGGATGGAAATGATCTGGATAACCCTTCATATATTTAATTGAAAAGTAGAAAACACCTTAAAAAATAAGATCTTTCTTATTTTTCATATTGAATTACTTAAAAATATCCCTATGTGTTTTATATAGATCTATCTTCCCTGTTTTTTTTTTATTTCCATGCTATACATATTCAATACACTGAAACAAGCTAGTAGGCCTAAACTAAGGCAGAGGGAGGAAAATAAAGCTTCTTTTGTACCTGAGCATTTTATCTTGAGACAGCTCTCTTTACTAAGAGTTGGTAAGAATATACAGTTTATTTTCTTTTACTTAATTCGAGATTTAATATGAAGAGTTATATTACATTTGAATTCATTTTTACTCTTTCAAATATAACTTTTTATTAATTATAAAATTAATATATGCTCACTGTAAAAACAAACTATTTCAAAAACTTATGCTAGAGAAAAAAATTAAAGGATGCCATTGTTCCACTTCCCAGGGATAATCACTATTAATATATTGGTTCATATTATCTCTCTCCCTCTCTCTCGACATACTAGTAAAAATATTGCATTTTTTCCACACAGATAGAATAATACTATTAATACCAAAACTTGAGTTTTTCAAAGTGTATCTTGGCTCTACTTCCATATTGTTTGATTTTTTTTTTTTTTTTTAAGGACTATGTTGTAGTCCAGTGAATGAACCTAATCTTAACTACTAAGTACCGCAATTGATAGATGGGTTTCCAGATCTTTGCAATTATAAATGATGCTGCATAATATTTATAATAATATTATCATCACTACAAAGAATAATAAACACCTCTTAAGTACTTATGAGGTGCTAGGCATTTTGTGACACAGTTTATAGACATCATTTCATTTAATTATCAAATAATCCTGTAGTTAAAGGCAGTGAAATCTAGATGTGCTATGTAACTTCCCCAAGGTCACATAGCTAGGAAGTAATGGAGCTATGATTTCAACCCAAATCTGTCTGATTCCAGATTAAGCTCAACACTTGCTTAGCAATTATTTTTGTGCATATGTCTTAGTGTGTGTGCAAAGGTGCATTTATAAAGATTAAATTGCTGAGTCATAGGATATGCAGTATTTGAACTTAAACATGTATTTTCAAATTGACCTCTAAAAAGTTTGACCATTTAAAAAAAATAAAAATAAAAAGTTTGCTCATTAGCACATCCAATTGCAGCAAATAAGAGCAATAGTTTCTCCATACTCTTGCCACTGTTTGCATAATATCTTTTCTCTCCCAATAATGATAGGCAAAATAATTATATCTTAGTGTTTTAATTTGCATTTCTTTATTAATTTCACCCTTTTGGTAATAAAATGTATATATTTAAATACTGTTTTTATCATTATTTGTCGAATTGTGGCTCCTATGCCTATAATCACTCTGTTTTAGAGAAACTGCATAAAATTCTCAGTTAAGTTTTATTTTTCATTGTTATACATTGTTCATTTTCTCTATCACTATATATATCCAAACTCCTTCATTTGTTTCTATCCCTAATGCCTTTGGAATTCCTTTCTGGGCTGAATATAACCAGGTGCCATGCTAGCAGCAAGCTCAAATTATTCAATACAATAATCAATCAAGGTCGCGGTCAACTTGGGCAAGTTGACTGACAAGAGAAGGATGGGAATAGACCATTTAAAGGTGACTTTTTCTCATAAAAATGATGGTAGTTATGGGAAGAGAGAATAATGACTTTTAAAAAAATAACATGATATTTTAAAAAGAGGAGGGCTGAAGGGGAAAGCTAAGAAAAATAGCATTAAGAGAATAGATGTTCAAATAGTTTTCTTAAATAAAAATTTTAAGAATTCTTTAGAAAATGTAAACTTGTACTTAGAACTTCTCTGAAACCTCAAGATTAATACAGTACAGATATTTGAAATGATGAATTTGTGGCTGCAGGATTATTAGATCAAGATGCATATAGTCACTTATACTTGAATTTTTAGAAGAGCACATATTATTAAGGCTTTTCTAATTGAGACATGTTTTGGAGGAATGACTAAGGGAACATTGATTTGAGTTCACTAAGAAAAATAGGTCAATATTTTATTTTATTTTTTCTCTTTGAAAGCCACCTCTGTCAGACATGTCCTTGTGGAGTCAAGAGTTTGTTTTCTGTAAAATTTTAATTTCTCATGAGTTTAACCAAAAAGCAATAAAACAGTTACTTTATCATGTTCTTTACTTGAGACCTTAAAAACGTAGACAGAAAGATGGCTAGTGAGACAATCAGGTTATACTGGTTATCCTTAAGGAATCTAAGACTAAGACCAAGACAAGAAGGGATAAGGAGGTATGCAATGAGAGCATGAGACAGTGAAAGGTAAGTGGAATGTGCTGTATTGTTGGGCTCAGAATGGAAAGGGATGACTTTTTACAGATTATCCCTTTGTCCAAAAGCTCTTGCAGGAAAGCAAACTTAAAAATGTATTATCCACTAAAACCTACATCTTGAAGAAAGTGATTAATGCAATTTGGCCAGTCTATAACAGAGCCATATTATATGTTGAAAGGGACCTGCTGAGGCAAAATGTAGTGTTGAAAATGTGCTGTTTCTTAGTAATAATAGAGGCTACCGAAGTAAGCCTTAAAAAAGAGTAGGCCTGGCCAATGATTAAGCTGATATTAAAACCTTCTCCTACTTGCAAAGACTCCAACTTTCTCCAAGAGCCTTTAAACTTTTTTTTCATGTTGTTTTGTCTGGTTTGGATATTTCATATTCTGAAAGGTATTTTGAAAACAAATAAGGAGTGAAAAGCGGGAAGAAAATCTTGGAGAGGGGCACCTGGGTGGCCCAGTGGTTGAGCATCTGCCTTTGGTTCAGGTTATGATCCCGGGGTCCTGGGTTCAAGTCCCACATCAGTCTCCCTGTAGGGAGTCTGCTTTTCCCTCTGCCTATGTCTCTGCCTCTCTCTGTGTGTTTTTCATGAATAAATAAAATCTTAAAAAAAAATCTTGGACAAACAGAAGCAGGAAATTGGATTTTGTTTTGCTTTCAGTAATCCTATTTTCTTTAAGTAGAAATATCTTCTGTATAAAATCCTGTCATATATCATGTTTTAGGATATGGCACAGTTAACATCTACAGAGTGGGGTCGAATAAGAGGAACAGAAGTTTGGAAATAGGCTGCCTGTTGGTTATGTGAAGTTCTAGATGGGAATCCTGATGCATATGTAGGTAATAATTTAGCCTGGCTAGCAGAGGTTTCTGAAGTTATAACAGCCAACAGGTGGTAATTCAAGTGAGAAGTATGTGTTGGGGAGGGTATTTGTTATGAAACCTGGTGAAATCCTGGCAAAATGAGACATTGGGAAATTCTCCATGCATTTGGAAGCCCATTTGGTGTAGGTAGTGTGAAGGTAGGGAGTGCCAGTGCTTAGTCATCCAACTGAGGATAAAGTCCTGAAGGGGCTGAAACCCTCAGTAGAGAAACTTGCATGAGATCACCCTTGCCCCATGGGATATTATTTTCCTGGCACTGATAAGATTCTGGTTTGGATAGTGGCTAAATAGTTACCAAAGAAGGAAAACAAGGAAGCGAGCATGAATTGTTGATTTTTCTGAAGTGGGTAGCAAAACAGCAATAGCAGGTTGACGTTGCAAACTCTCATCTCTAATGTAACAGTGCACAATTCCCTTGACAAGAGACAAAGCAACTGCTAGGTTTAATATGTCTTTACATGAGCAAATGATCTCGCATAATAATATTGCACCGTGCTGACAATCCTTTATGAATGCAGCAGTGTAATGCCGACAGTTAGCTAACAACAGAGCTGCCTGCCCAGATAGAAGGTTTGTAACTACACGGGAGGGACATATTCAACTCAAGGTACTTCTGGGGAAATGTGGAAAGGCTGACATCTGGACTGTCATGCAAGCAGACACATTCTCAAACACAAGAGAAATGCCGTCTGAGAGGTCTTAGTGAGGCTTCCAAATTGTCATCAAGAGGCTGTTAAATTTTCATAATTTTAATATAGAAACAAAAAATATCGCTGAGGAGAAGTAGTGGGAAGGACCATTGCTTGAGATGGATGCATTTATTCATTTACTAAATATTTCTTGACTACTTTCTGTAGTCCAGGTACCATGCTGGGTGACAGAGAGATACAGACATGAGTAAGGTTATCCATGCCCTCAAGAGCATTATTATCTACACTTGGAGGGGGAAATAAGCAAATAATTACAATGTACTGTGATAAGTAGGAATTAAGTCAAGGTTGTTATGGGAGCTGAGATAAAGAGCATCTAAGTGTGTGTGTGTGTGTGTGTGTGTGTGTGTGTGTGTGTGTAGGGTGGTATTGGTCAAAGCAAGCTTCCAGGAGAAAAAGATATTTGGATTAAATGTTGTAGGATGAGTAAGGGTGAATCAGAGGAATGAGTGAGTGGATAGATGGATGAGCATTCTAGTTGGAGAGAATATGGCAAAAACTTAAATTCATAAAAGGAACACTCACAGAGTACATGGTATAAATAGCGCTGGGAGATAAAGTGAAGACAGAGCAACCAAGAACCACCGAATACCTTGTTCAGTGGTACCTTTGGATCTGTAGTAATAATAGAATATTGAGAACTGAGAGGTAAAGTTCTTTCATGGTGAGACAGAATCAGAGTACATATAAAGCATTTATTTCATGGTACAAAAGTGGTTCGACCTTAGAGGAAGTTATGGGGGAAGATTAAGAGATTTCCTTCTCTAAAAAGTATGGCGTAGAAAGTAAGAAAACAAATCAAGATTCTTTCAACTTTGGAATTTTTCTTTATTTCCAAAATTGCCTAAAAGGAATAGGAAGGATTAATGAAGGGAAGGTTGCAGCATGGAATGCAGTTACAAAGTGCTACAAAATATTAGTGGCAGGCAAGCATTCTAGGATCTTATGAAGGGGTATTTCAGTGTTAAGGTAATGATTGTGGCACAATGAACTAAAATTATTTAATAACTCTAAAGCATTTGAATTATCTACAGTAAATTCTAACATGTTATCCTTGCAACCTTTAGAAGCAAGAACTCACTCAGGTCAGGAGCCTGTACATTAAGAAAGCCTAGATTATTATGGATATTTAGTTGG
The DNA here is from genome assembly GCF_048164855.1 of Canis lupus baileyi. Classification (NCBI taxonomy): domain Eukaryota; kingdom Metazoa; phylum Chordata; class Mammalia; order Carnivora; family Canidae; genus Canis; species Canis lupus. The sequence continues at coordinate 11,087,703 of NC_132846.1, read as the reverse complement.
TCTTTAGTGATAGGTACTGACTTCCAATACTATCCCTGTCTTATAGATTGTTTTCAACTATTTGTGATCTGGAGAGCTCAGATCGGACCTATGTGTGGTAGTCCATTAACTAATGTGATGGCCAAGTTCATATCTAGTTCTCAGTGTAACCCAACTACTTGTGTGTTAACTTTATCAAGCTCTTGCTTTGACATTTACATCTTGCAAATTGCATACAAAGTGTAAACAGAAATTTTCCTGTTTGAAATAGAAATGTTTTCAAAGCACATTTCTCCATTTCTTCTTTGTGTGTTACATACCATTGATGTTAGGAGAACCAATGCTAGCAGAGTTGACAGCAGAGCTGGCTGAAAGGAGAATGCCATTCAGTGTCATTTCATCTGGCAACTGGGGGAAAGCATAGGTAATTTCATAGAAATTATCAAATGTTAGAGCTGGGAAGGACACTGGATGTCATATTGTTCTACATCCTCAGTTGACACATGGGGAAACTGTGCTTGCACAGAGCCCCGTGATGACAACAGAATAGAATTTAGATTTTTCTACATGCCAGGCCAACATTTCCTTCTAACCTATAGCATTTCCCCTTTCATCCTAAAGTATATAGCAGAATACCTCTTTTCTGCTATGGGTCAACTAGTTTAGAAAACACTTGGAAAATGCAAATGCCATAGAAGTGTGTTATTTAAAAATTTTGTATAATAAGATTTACACTCACAGGTCTCAGCAATATTTTTTTTGGAGCTATCTCCTCAGGCAAGGGAAATAAAAGCAAAAATAAGCAATTGGGATTACATCAAATTAAAAAATTTTGGACAGCAAAGGAAACCATCAACAAAACAAAAAGGCAACCTACTTAATGGGATAAGATGTTTGCAAATGATATATCTGTAAAGAGTTAATATCCAAAATATATAAAGAACTCATACAACTCCATAGCAAAAAAACCAAACAATTCAATTAAAAAGTGGGCAGAGGACCTAACTAGACATTTTCCCAAAAACATACATATAGATGGCTGACAGACATATGAAAAAAAATGTTCAAATCACTTATCATCAGGGAAATGCAAATAAAAACCACAATGAGATATCACCTCATACCTGTCAGTATGGCTAAAATAAAAAACACAAGAAACAACAAGTGTTGATGAGGATTTGGAGAAGGAGGAGCCCTTGCGCACTATTGGTGGGAATGCAAACTGGTGCAGCCCCTCTGGAAGACCTATGGAGGTTCTTCACAAAACTACAAATAGAACTGCCTTATAATCCAGTAATCATGCTACCAAATATTTACCCAAAGAATATGAAAACACTAATTTGAAAAGATATATGTGCTGCTATGTTTATTGCAGCATTATTTTCAATAGCCAAATTATGGCAACAGCCCAAGTGCTCATCAATAGATGAATGCATAAGGAAGATGTGGTGTATGTATACAATGGACTACTGCTCAGCCATAAAAAAGAGTTTTCACTCTTGCCATTTGTGGCAACATGGATGGACCTAAAGGGTATTATACTAAGTGAAATAAATTAGAGAAAGACAGATACCATATGAATTTACTTATATGTGGAACCTAAAAAACAAACAAACAAACAAACAAAATAGAAACAGACTCATTACAGAGAACAAACCTGACAGTTGCCAGGGGAAGGGGAGTTAAGGGGTGGGTGAAACAGATAAAGGGGATAAAGAGGTATAGAATTCCAGTTATGTCATGGTGATGTAAAGCACAGCATATGGAATATTGTCAATAATTTGTGGTAACTTTGTATGTTAGCATAGTAACTATACTTATAGTGGTGATAATTTTGTTATGTGTATGTATACCTGGAACTAATATAATATTGTATGTCAACTATACTTCAGTTAAAAAAAAAAGCTAATCTAATTAGGACAGCTAATTTTACAGTTATTAAAACTTCACATATTTGGTTGCTTTTTTTTCCCCCACAAAGCTCCCAAAGTTCAACAGACTTTTATGTGTTTTTTTTTTTTTTTTCACCTCACACGATCCCATCTGAAAGCTAGCAACCTGGCTAGCAATTCACCAACTTGGTTGGCAAAGGCAATCGCGCAAATCTGCACATTAATTATTTAAGCACATTGCAGATTACAGAATGATTCCATCTATTTCTTGCTTTGCCCATGTAATAACCTTAAGAGACATACAGGAAAGTATTAATTTTCCCATCATAGAGATAAGAAAGCAATGTCTTAGAGTAATTAAGTGATTTGTGCAAAGCCATGGAGCAGGTACATAGCAGAGCTGAGCTAGTACCTAGGCATTCTCACTTTGGGTTATGTGCTCCTTTCACTATACCAAATTATCATTTACATTATTCTGATCACCATCACCACCATCATCATCACCATTATCATTGATTTTCTTCTTCTGAGTATTGTAACTTTTCTAAGACCAGCAGATCTCAATGTATAACCACATCTTTCTTACTATTGTACTATTATCCCAATGTATTGCTTTTATATTCCCCAAACTTGCCTCTTGATTGCCTAGCTAATTTAGTTATGAGGCTTCAGGGAAGACAGCTATACCTAACTATATTTTAGGAACCCCATCCTACTGTAACTATTCAGTAGTAGTGAGCAGTAGGATTGACATTTTAGTGAGTCCCCAGATCATACTTTCTAGAACATTTGAAGAAACTACTAACATTTTTTGTTCCTCAAAACAAGAATGAAAATTTTGGTGGCAAAATTAACAACTTAAAGCAACCAGTCTTAAGCAACTATAGCACTACCTCTGATAGTTTTTCAAGGGGTACCATCACTTACTCCTTATACTGTATCTCATAGTGCCCTCTACACTTATGAACAGCTTCACAACCACTGGTCTTACCCATTTTCTGTGGCATACCTTTAGGCTCTCTTCTTGTTATTTTACAACTAACTGGTACTCATGGAAAAGCACTAGAAGAAAAGGCTTTTCTGCCCAAATCAGAGCCTTTAATTGTCCTACTCAAATCAGGATCACTAAGGACAGAATTCTCACACTTTTATTATTTACCCCATTAGTGATTCCAGTAGCAAGAGAAATATATGGAGAAGTTAGAAACTTTTATTTATTTTTTATTTTTTTTAAAGATTTATTTATTTATCATAGACAGAGAGGCAGAGACACAGGAGGAGGGAGAAGCAGGCTCCATGCAGGGAGCCTGACGTGGGACTCGATCCCGGGACTCCAGGATCGCACCCTAGGCCAAAGGCAGGCGCTAAACCGCTGAGCCACCCAGGGATCCCCAGAAGTTAGAAACTTTTATAACCTTCATATCACCAGTATCCACAGATCTGCAATAGTCAGGCTGACTACAGACAACATATTAAGCAGGAACACATGGAAAGCAACCATTGACTTAGTCAAATTAACTCTTACCTTCCCTTCCTTTCCTTTCAATACATATTTACTGAGAATCTATTCTGAAGATAGCATATATGAAGATGATAGGGAGCTAACAACTTAGAAGTCGTACACACTGGGATAGGGTCAGGATATAGGAGAACAGCATTTTGTTATTAAATAAGTTTGGGCATGTTAAGTTAGCAGGGATTCTAAACTTAGATGCCTTCAGAAGCCAGGGGTGGTTATATCAATATATTGTAGTGTGAAGACATTAGGGAGACAGATCTGTATCTGCAGACTGCAAATTTGCCTAAGTTAAAAAAAAAAGGAACATTAATATTCTGAGACAAAGAATTGTAGAAATGTTGTTATAGAAAGTGGGGAGTCATTGGAGAGTTTTGAGATGGATCATTAAAGCCATATTTTGAGGGACATTGAAAAAAAAAACCAGAGGTGTCAGTGTGAATTAAATGTAGGGAGACAATGTATCCCAGATAGCATAGGATAGTCCTGGTTTAGGCCCATAAGCCAGTATAACTATTAATAGTGTGCCCTTTTGCTCTCATGGGTGTCCTGATGTGGAGAGTAAGTAACACCTAATCAGTGGGTTACATTGATCATCTCTTCAGTGAATAGGACCCCATTTTCTGGGTTCCATCTGGTTTCTGTGGACACTTAAGATCTTTTTTAGTAGGAGGGCCTTTATCTAGTCATGGCATATCATAGTTGAGGTGTGGATAGAGAGAGTGCTCACACACAAGAGAACAACAGAAGTTGACATTTCCGAGGTACTTTGTTGCTGCTGTGATGGTGGTGTGGTTGACAAGTGTAGATATTAGTATAATTGTTGAAAAATATGGGAAAAGACAAATATCAAACAAGGGGTACTGAATTTTCCAGGGGAAGTGGATTGAATGGGGGAAAGGGAAGACTATGCATTTTCCTTTGTATATTTCTATGTTGGTTGAATTTGTAAAATTCAATTATATCTTAAATTTTAAAATTAATAAAAATTTTTAATAAAATTGAATTGGTAAAAATGGTTTAAAAAAAGACACAAAAGACTCAATAAAATTATTTTGTAAATATTAGGGAAAATGCTAAATTGGTTTTAGATCTGGTGATATACTGACAGATATACACATATGTCAGTATGTGAACAGATGTAGATCTTATCTTCTTGTGATCTTAGCTGCTTTATGAAGAGCTCATGTTTTTCATATCTAGTAAGTGATAAACCTTTTTGCTTCAGTATACTTAATTTTTAGTTCTTAAAGAGTAAAGAAATGGATTTGTGTATCAAAGATTACTGAACAATGAGGGGACTTCAGTATTTAGATAACAAAAATAGTAGTTTTTATTATTATTTTAATAGTTCTCACCATCTGTGAGATACTGTATCAGATGACATCTCTATGCCCTAGCATAGTTCTGCAAGGTAGTTATTTGCATCATCATTTTACAGATGAAGAAATGGTTTCAGAAGGGCTTAGTAACTAGTCCAAGGCCACATAGTAAGTGTCAACTGGAATTCCTACTCAGGTCTGTTGGTTTCAAAATACATACAGTTGTAAGTAAACAATAGAAGACATATGTAGCAATATTAGATTTTAGAACTCTCAAACTTTGGATCGAAGTACAGCTCTTAGTCATTCCAGCAGATTACATGGGGTAATATTAAAAATAGTTTCAAAACTTCTCTTTTGAGATTGTTCTCTAAGAAAACCTACATTTTTTTAAACTTTTATTCGTATTTATTTTATGCAGAATTTACACCCAGGCCACTAGTTTTTGTTTCTTTAGTTTTTTCCAGGGTATCTCTATCTTCTGTGCAACCTCCTCTTCTGGCTTAGGGACAGTCTGCTCTTTTTCAGTAAGGATCATCTCAGTGTGGCAGAGAGAGCTCATGTATGGGTGAATCCAACCATGAGCCCTGTAAGTTCTATGCCACATCTTGGGGGCTTTGGTCACCTGGATGTGCTTAATGACCAGAAGAATCTACATCTAAACCCTTAAGTTCCACATTACTCTTTGTATTTTTAAGCATGTGCAGTACAAATTCAGCCACCAATTCCTCCACTGTTGGGCCTAGGCACAACTATCAACTCCACCATTACAGTGGTAGAATGGCACACATTGCTTCTGCAAAATGACATCCTTCAGATACTTGGTGGCTTTTCGAATATGTGTACCCTTGATGGCCTGGGCAGGTTCCATGTGTGTTTTTAAAGTGAGCATGAATATTTGAACCTCTTGATTTGCATGATTTTGTAGGGTTTTCTGCATCAGGTGAGTAGCGAATCATTTTCAGAGATCATCTCAGGCTGCTTATTGGGAAGAGCAGGACCTATAATCTTGGCATAAGGTAGATAGGTGGTGGACTATATATGACAGCATTTAGTTATTGTCATAACAAAATGATCATTTAATGAAATAGTTGTATTGGGACAGGATGAACATTTATATATTTTTTCTTGTTACTAATATCTCAAAGCTCGTGGCTATTAAGTAATTCTCATACCAGATAGTTTTAAGATAATTTTGGAGGGGCACCTGGGTGGCTCAGTCGTTTAAGTGTCTGGCTTTTGATTTTGGCTCCCATTGTTGTGGGATCAAGCCCCACATGGGGCCCCATGCTCAGCAGGGAGTCTGCTTGAGATTCGGTCTGTCTCTTCTCCTTCTGACTCTCCCCCAGCTCATGCACATTCTCTATCTCTAGAATAAATAAATAAATCCTTTTTTTAAAAAAAAAAAGAGATAATGTTTGATAACATTACTGTACAATCCCAGATGTAGCCGTCTTTTCTAATATTTCATTGATGCAAAGCCTGTCATTCAGAGTCAAAGTCCATGGACTCTTCATGATCACACATGACTATGAAACTCCAGTAACTTGTATTCTTGGTTTGTCTACCTGGGTAATTATAGGAAAGTCACTTTTATTTTTGAGGAACTTACATTTGAGGAACTATAGCCCTTCAAAAACTTCTTCTGTTCCAACTATTTCTGGGAACCCCCAGGAGAAGTCCCATTTGCTTGTGAATCAGCCTGGACCACAGTTTGCTTTTTATCCCTTTTTATGTATTTTAATAGCTGGAACTCTGATGCTACTATTACCCCTCCTCAAGTCTCTGTTCCTATTGCTGATGTTTCTCCCTACCCAGAACCTTTTTTTTTTCACCCTGTGTCAAGGCTCCCTGCTTGTCATAATGGAATAGTCTATGTGAATGGCTCCCTTAGGATTGTGAAGTATGTAACTTGTGCAATATATGACAAAGCCCTGGTTAAGCCTAACCCACTAGTTTACTAAACATACCCAGAGATATCTGAATCTCCTACTGAGAGAGCAGAAGCAATGAATATTTCCAACATATAGAAATATAAGTTGTTACTATTCTTAATATTAATCTGTGACAATTCAAAAAGAGACATTGAGTCTTATACCCTGGGTGAGGAGAAAGTCTTGTCATATGTGGTATAAGTCACATGGTAGGTAGGTAAAAAACCTTTTGGTGCCTTTTAACAACCTTGGACTCTGTGATTATAAAGTTACACATGGATCCACATACGTAACCCAAGAAGGCTATGGACCTAAAAAGGTTGTCTCTACAAAAATAGCATTGCAGTTCCATTTTCAGTATTCTGAGACTGAGAAAGTTTAAGTTCAATGGCAAAAATTAGAAGAGAGCAAAAGAATAGAAAAACATGGTAATTATTTCATATTTTACATATGTGTATATATAAATGTACACATACACATATAAAGATTAACTCTAGAGTCTGCTCTAAAGAACTAAAGAGTTATTGCTGCTTTTAAAAATAAGAACAAAAAAGCAAATGTGAAAACTTTTAAATTAAATTCCAACATTTTCAAACAAGTGCTGCCTGGGAGATCACACAAAGCATCCAAAGCCTAAATTGAATGTATGTTGGCAAGAGCATCTTCACATCTCTCTAAATAACTAGCTAATACAGTCAGTATTTTGCACCTCATCGAGGCCTGGCACTTATTTGCAAAATGTTCCAGTCAATTGTCAACTAAAAAGAACGTAGAATTTCAATCCTTTTTTGGGGTGGGGGTTGGGGAGACTGGCAAAAGTTTTCTATTCTCCCAAAGAACGTTGCATTTCAGAGACTGAAATTCCTTAGGGTCTGCCAAGACTGCTGTCAGGTGTAATCTACCCCATCAACATTTTTAGGAGGAAGACAGAATCAACACAAAAACAAAAGATGAAGCCATTTAAAAAGGAGATGTAGAAGCACCACCCATCTTTAAACTGCTATAATTAAGTGTTTTATCTATTCTAGTGGAGAACAAAAAATATACTCTAAATTATTTCTCTTTTCCTTATTCTTTTGCCTGGCCTCTATTTATCTGACCACAGCAAAAAGATTCATCAATCATTTGGCCTTTTATTTAATTGTTTATTTACTTAAAAGCAAGGCAAGTGATAGCAAATAAGTATTGATTGCACAGCTTAACAGTCAAGGAATGTATATCTAATGGGGAAAGAGACATATACTGAAACTGTTATAATACAGAACAGAAAACAAGAGGCATCATGAAAGAATATAAAGAGGCTGTTAGCCTCCAAAAGAAAGATGCATTGGATGGAGATTGATGTCTTTCAATTTTGAAACCCACCTTCATTATAGGTATTATGGTTAGTGTTCTATGCACTAAATCCTCTAACAACCCTATGTGATCTGTATTAGCCCCATTTTACAGATGAGGAAATTGGGATGTAGAAGTTAATATATTTGATTAGATTTCCATGATAGATGGTAGGGCTGAAACTAGAATTCTCAGATACCTCTAACTCCAATTTCTGGCAGGAAGGCTTTAGGAAATACTTCACAGATGTAGTGTGTTTGCACAGATTCTTGAGAATTAGGGGAATTTGAATAGTGTGCAATTTGGGAAATGTTCATTTCATGTAAAAGAAATAGTGTAGGCATGGAGGTTAAAGTTCGATTGGAGCCTAGGGAAGGAGCAGTTTCTCTATTGAGTTGGGGCTTATAGCTAGATTATAAGTTGAAAACTTGATGAAAGTAAGGGAAATAGTTTTTAAAAAAACAACATATGCACGCCTTTATTTTAATATAAAATGTACAAGTGTGTATTTATTTGTCAATCATCTCTTGAGGAACCAAATCATTTTCTTGGTATATGAATCTGTCTGAGTTGATATAAACCACTTTGATTTATTTAAAATGGAGCAAACCTGGGAGACACAATCTGAGTATGGTATCCTGGATTTTTATTACTTTTTTTCTCAATTTGTTATTGCTTTCTTGTCCATTCCTGGTTTGACATCACTTTTTTATTGGCTTATTGTTGTTGTTGTTGTTGTTGTTTTAATCAAGCATATAACTTAGTGTTCATAGAAACAATTTTCTTTCTGTACTTGTACTTTATCAGTTTTCATATTTAATTAAATGACATATTTGCAAGAACAAGTAAAACTGGCATAAATAGGTTTGGACAAGCATACAGCTAATTGGTGGGAGAAGGGCACAGATGTACTGTATAGCTTGCTAGCCTGGAGTGTTTAATCATCCATGTTTTACAGAGGGAATGGAGAACATTGATCTGATGAGTCAATTAAACAGAAATGTGTTAAAAGAACTGCTGTTGCAATGGAAAAATGGGAGATAATATATATTAGGGTCAGGTCTTTCAGGGCCTTGAATGCCAAGCTAAGTAGCTTAGTCATCGATTAGCCATTATTGCTATCCCCACAATCGTGGGATCATTGTGCTCAGAGCTGTGATAGGCATGATTAATTTAAACACTGCCTGGAGAGATTTGTTAAAGAAAATAGTGGGAGGGAATAGTGTGTGGCAAGTGAAAAAGGAGAAGAGGGAATGGATATGAAAGATACTTTGACTATAGGGTAAGTAGGACATGACAGTGGACCAGATATGAGTGTGGTATTCAATATACCTTTCTCATAAAAGTGATTAGGTAGGAATTTGCCACCTTGACATTGTATGAAATCCCAGGGACTTTGTTAGTGTTTTTAACTTCTTGTTTCCACTTAGCTTTAGTCATTATGCACACCATCCCAATGGTTGCAATAATATCTATTACAGTAGCCCTCTGCCCATCACTGTGTGTACAGATACTAAGATGCACTTTTTTTTTTCTCATTTTAGCATCTCTAAAATCAGAATTCATCTTAAAATGTCAGGACATCTTGACGGATGATGATGTGTCAAAACTTAATTGGTTGCATGTTTTTCCTTCCTTATGGTTCAAAAAATAGCTGTGTTTTATAACATATAGTATCTTTCCTCCACTGCCAGGCTATAAATTCTAGGGCCAATTCTCAGACCCCTTTTCTTCTGCATCCTTTTTAATGCCTCAAATAGTACCAGCCCCATAGTTTACTGTTAGTAAATATTTGTTGACTTATTGTTAACTTGAGTTAGAGTCATGATATGTCAGTTCATGAGTAAAGCATTGTATAAGTATTTGGAAACTATAGTATTCTGAGCTTCAAGGAAATTTCCACAATCTCTTAAGAAATGAAGAATAAGAAATGAAGAAATATAGAAATGTAGATATTTTCTCAGAGATCACAATGTCAGCATTAATTACCTTGGTTGGCTTGATATTTAAAAAATACTTGTTGCTGATTAGCTCTCATGACAACAAAGGAATTTTTGAAGGGGGCTATTTGATTTTTCTTCTGTTTGTATTCTTCCTTGTGAATGTATCAATTATTGGACAAGAAAAAGTGAAGAGAGAAGGAAAGATTCAGGTAATAAAGCCATCTAGTCTCTATAAGATAAAAATATTTTTGATTAAGTTGACTGTTTCCAAGATTTGTCTTAGCTCAAAAAACCTGAAAGGAGCCAGATGTCTGAATATACTATGTTTGAAGGCACAGTGGCATTTAGGCAAAGGAAACAGGCTAGTTTAGAAGTATTCTAAGGAAAATGATCAAAATAAATGTGCATTATATGATGATTTCTTCAATTTTCCAATGAGAATGTAGAAATTGCTTTTCTTAGAAAAATTAATGAGTGATGGAAATATACTTTCAAATGCTCTGCTGATATAAATCATTAATGAAATAACAGAAGTTTTGAATGAAAAGATGTTTGCATTAACTACAAATAGAAGGTGAAAAATGAGGGTTTAGTGCACCCTTTCCAGGTGGGAGTGAGGTTTTTTGGAGTCTGAAGATAAAAGTAAGAGATTACAGTGGATATGATGTAAGTCTTCCTCTCTCACATCATAGAATTAGCGACTTTGGAAAACCAAACCACATTTACATAGTGCAGCCTTCCTGGAAAAATCCATTCCTTGTACGGAATGAATACACCTTTCCCCATGAGTAGAGTCTATGCCAGCCCTGTTAGGAAAATGGTAGTAGAAATAAAACTATAAAAATAAAATGTTTAATGAGAAAATGTTTAGTGAGGCCCTGATATGGCATTGATTTATAATAATGTTAAGAAAAGAAGAGATGCTTTATACTATTTATCCTGACAGCTTCCTTTTGAATTTACATTCCTAGGGTTGTTAAAGATTAAATAATGCTAAGAAATTAAAACATTGCCAGCTCTTGATTATTGGTATGAAGAGGTAGTTTACTGTCATACAATTAATAACAAATTTTGACTTTCAATATATACTGTAATGATTCCCAAACCTTGATGCACATTGGAATTACTTGGGAATCTTTAAAAAATATTGTGTTTGGCTTCCAGCCCCAGACATTCTAATTTCATTGGTGTGGAGTATGACCTGAGCATCAGATTTTTAAAAAGCTTCCTGGGTCATTCTAATACGCAGCAAAATTTAGGAATCACTGTATTGCCAGTGAAAATAAGTAGTGCCTATTTTTTGTTTTGCTGACACAGAACTCCCGCCATTCTTTGCTTTTATTATCAAAGTAGTTTGTATAGAGGGACACTTTTACCTGAGGGGGCAATAAGCGATGCACTAAAGGGAAAGTATTCTGAACATAGAAGATTATGGGAAAGAGTTAAAGTTTCTGCACATGATAAAGAAAAGGGATATTTCTCCATTTCACCTGAGTTTGGACTTAATGAGGCCTCATTAATTTGCTTATATTAATTTTCTATAAAATATATATTCATATTCAAATGTCAGTTCAAAATATATTAAAAAGATAAAATTTGATGATTTACTCTTCTGAATTATTTAAGCCTTTGGGAATAATCAGAGGTCTATTTTCTGAAAGGGAAAAACACTTCAGATTGTTGATCATTGCAATCATGATTCTAGGTAGATACATATTATATCTTTGTTGTCTTTAATTTCAATGATTCCCTGAACTAAAACTTGTTGTAATACTACCCTTCATAATGGCCCTAACTATTCTTTGGGTAGTTCTGAGATATAAAGAGCAAGATAGTAATTTCAAGATGTATTTCCTATATGACTCTGCTTTTGTGACTTTATCGATCCCAACATTATCTGAACTCTTTCCCTCCTAGTTTTGGGATATCAGATGAGAAGGAGTTATTTTAACTATCTCTTGGAAAATAACATCGATGAACTATTTTCGTCCAGTGCAGCATAAATTGTTTTTGTCCACAGTGGATTCCACCCAAAGAAGGCAGACTCTGATTACTGGTTATTAAGCTTTTTTTCCCCCAGCCATATGCCTGAATGGAAACGTGGCAGATTTTCCTTTGGGTTTCAACAAAGTGTTTTCTCAGTCTGCAATGAAATGAGTTGATTGAAATGCCATAATAACAGTGGTGGTAGTAGATTGTTGCTACTTCTTGATAAAACAGAGAAATGGGGCTATTTGAAATCAGGGTAACTTTTGAGTGAAAGGATAAGGCTTGGAAACCAAAGATCAAATATTCTAGCTAATAATGAAGAACATTTTGCTTGTTTGGAATCTCTGCACACAGGGTATTAGTTCTTCATCTCCTGAGACATATAAGAAATACCTCAGAATGAAGAATAAAATGCAAGAGCAGCAATCATGTTGGGTGATGTTTGTGTTGGGTGTACTTATGCAGGAGGAAATGTCTTTTTTTTTCTTGTTCAGTAGCATTTCTAATCCATTTGGGATGATATTTTTTTTTCCCTATTCCCTAAGGTTTCTTTTTCTTTTCTTTTCTTTTTTTTTTAAGATTTTTATTTATTTATTCATGAGAGACACACACACACAGAGGCAGAGACACAGGCAGAGGAAGAAGCAGGCTCCCTGTGGGGAACCTGATGCAGGACTCGATCCCAGAACCCCGGGATCATGCCCTGAGCCAAAGGCAGATGCTCAACCACTGAGCCACCCAGGCGTCCCTGGGATGATATTTAATGGGACTGCTCATCAGCCCAGAAGTGCATAAGGGAGAATGGATTAGCCACAATTTGTCTTTATAACGCTCTCTTTGCTGGTACAGATATGGATATATTCTACAGAAGATCGCCTTGCTATAAGTACTGATCACAGTGCTCTTTTTTTAAAGATTTATTTATTTATTTATTTATGAGAGAGAGAGAGAGAGAGAGAGAGAGAGAGAGAGAAGCAAAGGCAGAGACACAGGAGGAGGGAGAAGCAGGCTCCATGCCCGGAGCCTGATGTGGGACTCGATCCCGGGACTCTAGGATCACGCCCCGGGCCAAAGGCAGGCGCTAAACCGCTAAGCCACCCAGAGATCCTCCTCACAGTGCTCTCATTAGACTTCCTGAGTCACTGAAGTGGACACTTTTGTTAGTGACATGATGTAATTATTTCATTCTCAAGTCTGAAGCCAAAAGAGTTTGTCTAAGATTATTGAGGGACTTTTTGATAAAATAATATTTAAAATCAAAGTCTTAAGAGTTTCAGGCCTCATGCAAACTGAAAGGAAAACAAAATATGTTATTTGACCCAGTGCCATAAATTACAGACAAGGGTCGTTTTTTTTTTTTTAACCTCCATGTATTGAGTTGTTTCTGCATTTTCTTTTCTCATTTGTCCCCTGCCCCAGTTTTTATTGGCCATTTATAGTTGTCTTTTTAAATTGTGATAAAATATGCATCACATAAAATTTACCATTTTAGCCATTTTTAAGTGTACAATTCTACAGCATTAAGTACATTAACATTGTTAGGCAACCATCACCACCATCCATCTCCAGAAGAAATTTTGTCATCCCAAACTGACACTCTATATCCACTAAATAATAACTTCCCATTCTCCTTTCCCTTTGCTCCCTGGTAATCACCATTCTGCTTTCTGTCCCTATGAATTTGATTAGTCTTGGTACCTCATGTAAGTAGAATCATATAATATGTGTCCTTTTATGTTATAAATTCTTTCTTAAGCATCTGGTTTCATAAAGTCATATAGTCATCACAATTCAAAGGAGAGAGAGATCAATAATGGCAACCTACTTCCATGGATAAGAGAGCTGATAAATAAAAGTTAGCTAATTTGCTCTGCTGACTTCTAAAAACATTATATCCAGTTTAAAATACTTCATTAAAACATTACCTGTGCCTCTATTCACTTTCATGACATTTGTGCTAAGAAATTATTTAATATCTTTCTCCCATCATCTCCTGACTCCATATTTAGTTTTCACTAAATGAATTAATAATATTAATTGTAATGATGATGAAAAATAGCTACTGTTTATTGTGTGCTTACTATTTGACAAGCTTAACACTAAGTATTATATATGTATTGATCTCACTAAGCCTACACAACATTTTAAATACTCCAGTTATCCTCATTTATAGGTGAAGAAACTGAGGCATGAAAGATGAGGTTGCCCCCACCAAGTTGTACAGCTTGTAAATGGTAGAGCCAGGATACTGAATACTACTACCTGGTCAATATTTAACAATTTAAAATCAGTGTGTTAAAATGAACCAAGTTTGGGCAGTCTATTAAAAGTAAGGAAAGCTCTGAAATTTTTGTTTTTTTTACTTTTGTCAATTATTTTATTTTCATTGATATTTCAATTCCTTTATACATGAAATGCTCACCCATTTAGCAGAATCAAAGATAATGCTAAGTTGGTTATAACAGACCTTGCAATAATAGGCTCCTGTATAAACTACTTTTAAAAAGAACTGTCTTTGTTTCATATATATATATATATATATATATATATATATATATGCTACATATATATGTAAATATTATTATACCTATATGTTAGGCATTAAAGAAATTAGTGACAATAAGACCTATGAGGGAGGGATAATACCAAGTTAACCACCAATCTGGGTACTCTGATGATTCATTTAGCATACAGGAATTTAAGTTTCTGTATCTAAGTCCACATTCTTTCATAGGTCAGCAGCACCTGCAGGCTAGGATTTTCTATTTACTTTATACTGGACTTAGTCTTGATTTGCTCTTCAGTAGAAACCAAATCTGTCTTCTGTGTCTCCGTCTTACGGTTCTTTCATTCTGATGTAACAGTTCTAATAGGATGGGCCTGTGAAATACCTGGCCAGTCAGGAGTCCATAGCTGAATAATTCCCAGCCAGAAGGTTGTGGGTTATTAAGTGATTGACACTATTTTTTAAAAAAATATTTTATTTATTTATTCATGAGAGACACACAGAGAGAGAGGCAGAGACATAGGCAGAGGGAGAAGCAGGCTCCACACAGGAAGCCTGACGCGGGACTCGGTCCCGGGTCTCTAGAATCATGCCCTGGGCCAAAGGCAGGCACCAAACCGCTAAGCCACCCAGGGATCCCCTGACACTATTTTTTTTATACGGAGTCAAATAATGGCTTATTTCTGTCTTCCACATCACAGCAATCAATAATTAGAATTCCATTAGTCACTTCTTCTCTGGTAGCTCCACTACATACACAGCATCCTCAAATACTCACCATAGATGCATACTTTATAGCAGGTAGTTGGAGTGGCTCCAACAAATGATCTTTGAATTTGGAGAAAAAGTCTTTTAACTTCTGATATTGAGGTAAAGGTTTGTTTTCTTTTTTTTGTTGTTGTTATTGTTGTTTTGTTGTTGTTGTTTTTTGCCTTACTTTAAACATTTGCTTTTAGACTGGATCAGTGGGATGCCTGGGTGGCTCAGCAGTTGAGCATATGCCTTCGACTCAGGTTGTGATCCCGGGATCCAAAATCGAGTCCCTCATCGGGCTCCCTGTGAGGAACCTGCTTCTCCCTCTGCCTATGTCTCTGCCTCTCTCTCTCTCAGTCTGTGTCTATCATGAATAAATAAATAATTATTTTAAAAAAAGACTGGATCAGTCCAGGTCCAGAGGGAAGACATGATGTTTACTCCAGAAATTAGCCTAATGCCTAAAACAGATGATCACTGGATAGAACTTTTAGATTCTCAGTTTCTACTGCCTACTTTCATTCTATTACTCATGGTTATGTCACCTATCTCTACCCCCAAGCATGCCTCTATCTCCTACTTTGTAATTACTTTATTCAAAATATTCTTGCCTGATGATTACATCCCCCACTTAGTCATCATAAGTTTTGTATAATGTATATATTGTTTGTAATGTGTCATTTTCCTTTATATTGTTACATTGTAAACATGCTGTGTTAAAATATGTTAAATTGGTTTAAACAAGTTTCCTTTTTAGATGCCTTTAATTTAGCTCAGATTGGTCTAAATCTATGAAGAACCATATATTAAACACTCTTGAATAGCTTCTATGAAAAGAAACTTAATTTATGATGTTTAGTATTATACATTATACAGTTTCTTTATTTTTCACTCAGTTCATCATGCTGTGAAAATTCATGAATATTTAACTATTAAATGAAATGCAAAATTTTCATTATCATTTTATTGAAAACTTGACATCTTAAAATACCATACATACCATTAGTATTCTAATGCATTGTCACCTTATTGAAAAATGCTGCTAAAAAACAATACAGCCATTCAGAAAAAAAAATTTTGTCCGCCCAAGGCTATTAACTATAGTTCTACACATACATTAGTGACAAATAAGTGAAGCAGCCAATGCTCACAAAAGATGTCACTAAAATGCTAGGAAACAACTGTAACCATAGAAACCATCTCACACTGCAATCTGAACATCTTTTGTCAGTGTGTGACTAGAAATGAGATGCTTAAAATCATTAGACTATCAAAAATCTGAACATCTCTCCATTGAAATTTACATATTTAAATATTTTGAAACCTGCAAAAACTTCAACATGATACTTCTATAAAATATTGTTTCAGCTCCTAGCCCTCAACTATCAGTTTAGATATAACAACAAAAATTATACATGAAGACTTACAATTTTTTCCCCTCTATCTTTAGGCTATATGCATTGTCTAAGGAGCCTAAACAAACACCCCAGAGAACAGAGGTTAGCTCCAAGGGCTGTCTACCTTCCTGCTCTAAATCTTCACAATGGTGCCATTCTTCACCTTTCCTTTCTCTTTTGAACAATCAGTGGCTTAAATTGTACCTGCTCCAGCAAGACAGGTTTGCAGGTTTCATAAGCCTTCATGACAGTAAGTACAAAATTGTCTTAGATAATGAGATATTTAAATAAAGGATTTGACAAACCAGTGTAGGAGAGCGTGAGTTTGGATGAATGTGGAACAGCCTTTGCAACCTTGGATATGGAACTGACTTTTTCCCCTTGCCTTCATCTTCTCAGAAACTCCTGAAAGGTCTGGTTATTTAGCTGAATGCTCTGCATTTACGGGGCAGTGGAAGCCGTTTTCCTTGAAACCTCCATTTGAAACTAAAGGTTAAGAAGCATCTATAGCAGCCTGGATTACTGAGACTTTACTAGTTCTAAATCATTCTCCCTGCCTGCTTCAGACATCATTTGAAAGGCGCTCATAATGTGCAGGCACTGTTCTAGGCACATGGCACACATTAATGAACAAAGCAATGTTGACTTCCTTGCAGAGTGTGTATTTTATTTTAGCAGGAGGAGACAGGTAATAAACAATCCACAGAACAAATACTAAATCTATAATATGGTCTATAGACTTGATGTTTCTTGAGCACCTCATACCAGGGACCATTGTAGGCTTTTGAGATCCAGCACTGGACAAGATCGACACAACCCCGGCTCTCTTGGAGCTTTCATTCTGAAAGAATCTTAAGGAAGGATTTAGTAAATACATAGGCTGCTTAATATTTGAGGCCTTATCATTGGGATCACCCAGGGTAGCTCCAGCCATCTATAGCAATTCACATAAATAAGTTCTGTGGAATAATTCTTAGTGATTGATCATGTATCTAAAATATAGGGTGCTCAGTTCTCTATTCATTTCTTCTGTTCATACTTCTTTTTTCTTATGTCTAAATCCTCTTTCTAGGAAAATGAAAACCCTATCCTTCATGAATGGTTTCTATTTTCCTACTGCCAAATAATAATGATCTTTTTCCCATAAATCTCTATAAATCAAGCTTACCAAAGATTTAATAATAAATATATAACATGAAATATATATTGATATACTGATGTACAGACAGTCCCTGATTTGTTTAACTTAATGATTTTTTGACTTTATGGTGAGGGGAAAGTGTATGAATTCAGTAGAAAATGTGGTTTGAATTTTGATCTATTCCTGGGCTAGTGAGATGTGGTGTGATCTTCTCTCATGGTGCTAGAGAGAGGCAGGTGCTGTAGCTCCCAGTTAGCCTCATCATCATGAACACAAGCAACTGGTACACTTACAACCATTCTGTACCCATAAAACCATTCTATTTTAGGTAGGCTAAGCTATGAGGTTCAGTAGCTTAGGGATATTAAACGCATTTTTGACTTAGTATTTTCAACTTACAATGGGTTTATCAAGATGTAACTCCATTGTAAGATATGTATATGTGGAATACACATACATACATACAGTTTTTTTTTTGAATACTTATTATGAGCTGGGAACTATATTAAAAACATCATCTATATTCTCATTTAAACATTAAAGGAGCTTGTAGTGGGCAATATGACTTTTATTATCTGTGGAAGGAAAACAGAGGACTAGAACAGAATAGTAACTGGACAAAGGATACATAGCTAGTGACTGGTATTGCTAAGACTTGAACATTAACCCATCATACTTTGGTGTGTGCTTTCAACTCTCCCTGTTGAGTCAGGGAGAAAGGCAGACCCTGCTTCCTCACCTACCATGTGCCCCAAAGGGGCTCTCCTGAGGGACATGGCCTGTACTTTGTCATAGTGGTCCTGGAGCCTCTCCAACTCTCCTGTGGGTGGATCCTTTCTACTCACTGCATTCCAGCATCTTCTCTGCACAGCTGCATGATCTCCACTAACCACAGTGTCCACGATGTTCCTTCACAACTGCATATGCAATGGTAGCATTAGGGATCAAAGAAGAGTTTCTTGTGATTGCTTAATAATGACCTTCTGTACACAAATGTTTAGAAATCTTAAAGTTGTAAAGGACCATGAGGATATCTAACTCTCTCATTTTATTGATGACTAAATGGAGATTTAGAGGTGATATGAATTGTCTAATTACTTCACTAGCCAGTTAGCAGTGGAACGAGGTCTGAATCCATAAATTCTGTCTCTTTTAATAATAAATCAGCTCTTACACATATCTGTTGTTTGTGTGTGTGCATACAAATATGCAGATAACCAACAAAATACACGCATATATGTGCACTCCATATACTGAGAATTTTGTTTGCTTAAATTTGATTTCCATTTTAAATTTTACTCTGAAATATCACCTTTGTTTCTCATCTAATTTTTTCATGATTGTTTTAAACTGCCAACTGTAAAGTCACAAGTAACCTTGATTCAGGCAGGGCATTGGAGGAGAAACTAGAGAAATGATGTGAGTCTCACTCATCAAGCCTCCAATTCCCCACCTCCTCAGTGCCTCCCACAGAGCCCACAAGGTAGTCACATCTTGCACCACTCGAAATCCCTATGTCAAGTATGAATTCATTAGTGTTTTATAAACTATATATTATATATATGCATACACGTGTATGTATATAGAGAATATATACATCCAATAAGAAGGCCCATACATGAAATTTTCTTTTTCTTTACAAGTATAAATGTGTTACTAGTTACTATACCTTTTCAGATAATAGGGAAGACAATGCTTCTGAGTTTTAAAAAGTCTTTAATGATAAATGAACAAACTAATAAAAATTTGATAAAAATGGCACAGCAGCTTAATCTTTGCCATGCTAAGTCAAGTGTGAGCTTTGATTCCATTCCTCAATCACCAGAATGATATCGAATCTAAAATGTAAGTGATTTCTGTCCACACTGCAATGTAATATCCAGCTGTTTGCTTTTCTTCCGGCACCCTGCTGCCCACCCCGTCTCTAACCAAGGGCAAGAAGCACTATTAATCATTCTTTTGCTCATTATTGAACTGGATTCTTCTCAGAGTCACTGGCCCCCCAGGGCATGGGGAAACCTGCTTAGGCAGACCACCCAGGATTCCATAGAAAAGTGGTCATTCTAAAGGCAGGTGGTTGGTCTCCTGCTCAGGTTTCTGTTAAGACCCATTAACTTTGCCTTGATGGGCACTTGAGAGTATTAACTCCTTCATTCCCAAGGCTTCTAGGCACTAAAGTTTTTGAATATTTCAGGAGAATTATTGCTACTCGGAGTCCTGCACACCAGCAACTCCAGTTCTGTTAAGAGAACACCACCCCAGGAAAATTAGAGTAGAATCCAAATCAGAGCCAGGAAATTCCAGCAGGTACCTCTTAGAAAACTGAGAATGTTCTGTACTATGGAATTGAAGATACAGCTGTTTTTCAGGGGGTTTGGGAAGACTCTCTTGATATCTGAATACTTTCCTCCATTAGATTTCCAGTGATTGAAAATTTACCATTAAGGCTTCATTCCTTTTCACTTAAGATTTTCCCACTTGTAAAAAATGCAAATATGCTTGGGAGAGTCATCATACTAAGCTTTGTGAATGAAATGAACATTTTAATGAGAGAACTGACCAGAGTCATCCTAAGTACAGGCTTTGATAGAAGCCGATGACAATACTAAGAGGAGAGGGTGGGAATAAGGGCAAGTGGAGGTGCCAACACAGGAGGAAAGGAAGAAGGAAGGGAGACTAGATTTGCTGAAAACATTTCCTAATGTTAGTAAAGGCTATCAGGATTAAAGGATTATAGGAAAAAGGAAAGAAAGGTGGAGGGGTGAAGGAGAGGAGATGGGGGTGGGCGAGGAGTGAGTGTGTCTAGGAGTCAGAAACTAATGATGGGCTAGTAAAGCAAAAGATTAATTTTTTTAAGATTTCATTTATTTATTTAAGAGACAGAGAGATCATGTGCAGTGTGAGGGGCCGAGGGAGGAGCCGACTCCCTGGTGAACAGGAAGCCTGATGCAGGGCTTGATACCAGACTCCAGGATGATGACCTGAGCCAAAGGCAGCCGCTTAACCAACTGAGCCACCCAGGCACCCAAGATTAATTTACTTTAAATATAAACATCAGGCAGAAAAGAGGTAGTTTTTGTAGAGCGGACACTACGAGAGCAAAGAAGTTGATGTCATCATCGTAGTAAACTGGTTAGTAGTACAGGTAGAAATCAATACTCTGTTTTAAAATCATCCAATTTCTTTGTTGGTATCTTTTACTTTTTTCCACTAAAGTCTTCAAGGATGTACATGAAGCATGGAAACCTAGTAAATATTTATTGTATTGAATTGAAGCTGAAATGCTGCGTAACAGTTTTTCTTAAGCCTACTCCGTATCACTACCCTGGCAAATAGACCTGGAGAACTCTGAAACCAGAATTGAATAAAAGTGAACCTCTTTGCACTGGGTTTAACCACCTGTCAGTTGTCGGTGCTTTCTCCCTGACACAGACCATGGTTGCCATTGCAGGGGAGGAAAAATGCCTTTTTCATTTACCTTCAAGTTCTTGGCTGGGGTCCTGTTAACCAAAGACATATTATCAAGAGAAAAGCATACACATGTATTTAATGTAACTTTTATGTGGCATGTGAGTCTCCGTAAGGAAATGATAATCCAAAGAAGCAGTTAAACCTGAGTGTTCTTTTGCTGGGCTTCATGAAGCTTGGAGGGTTATGGAAAAATGTGATAGGACAAAAATGCTATGAGCTAAGAGTAGTAAACTGGAGGAAACTTTAAAGGCCTGTTCATTTAGATACCTTTTGGCGTCCCTAAGAGATAAGGCTGCTCCTTTCCTCTGAATATAGGAGAGATATGTCTTACATGAGGGTCTAATAACAGGCTTCCTAGGAAGGTCAGAAAATCTTTCAGGTACTTGCTGTTTTTCAGATTCCTTCAACTCAAAATATTCATTGTGCCAAGGTAGTGTATTTGAGGGTGGCCTGTACTGAACCCCATCACATCATCATCTGTATAGTTTCTCTATGTCTCACTTATGAATATTTATATATATGCTGCGTCACATGAAGCCCTTTCTCTTCTGGCCTTCACATTTGCTTTTCAGACTTAATATCCTCTATTAGACTTTTCTTAACTGACAAAACTAATTTGTCGTCACTGAGCTTTGCACCTTCCTTTTAGCTTCTACATGCAACAGTCTTGACCACAGAACCTTAACATATGCTGAATAGGACTTTGATACTGAAAGATCTAACAGATAATGTGTGGATCGTGAGGAGGAGATATGGATACTAATTCCATAGTAACTGTTGAAACAGTACTATAAAATATGACAGGAGCTATTGCTAAAATAATGATTCTAAGCTCTAAATTATGGTTCTAGTGTAATCCATAGGAATGATTCCAAAAACTCTAGGGTCAAATGGTCATATTTCTTTTTTTTTTTTCCAGTAAGGTGTATATTTCTCCTTTTTGTCCACTCTTTGGAGGTTTACACAGACCAGTTATGGTATAGGTATGAATATCTAATTAGGATAATTTGGAGTTTGGTTCCTATGATGCTATACAGTGTGGTTAATAATGAGCCCTACAGAGACCACAATAGTGCTAATCTCTAGCAGCTAAGTCCTATCACTAGCTCTCATGGTCCTTGGAGAGAAGATGGTCATCCTGGAGAAAGGCTGGAGGGAAGATGGAGGGAGAATGCCTAAACTTAGTTAAAGATTCTCAGGATCATCGGATCATCCTTTGCTCTAAGATCTTAAGCTCTTTCAGTCCCATACATAGGTCCCTCCAAGGCATTCACAACTCCAGGCACACTGAATCACAGATAATCTAATTAGCCACTCCTGCATAGGGCTTGAAATACCTGCTATGTGGATCTGTCCGCTAGTTGTTGGATAATTTTTCTTTCTTTCTTTCTTTCTTTCTTTCTTTCTTTCTTTCTTTCTTTCTTTCTTTCTTTCTTTCTTTCTTTCTTCTTTCTTTCTTCTTTCTTTCTAAGATTTTATTTATTTGAGAGACAGAGCAAGAGAGAAAGAGAGAGAGCATGAACAGGGGCTACGGGTAGAGGGAGAAGAAGACTCTCTGCTGAGCAGGGAACCCAATGAAGGACTAAATCCCAGGACCCTGGGTTAATGATCCAAGCTGATGGCAGACTCTAAACCTAGTGAGCCACCCAGGCCCCTAAGGATAATTTTTCATTCTCAACCCTTGAAACACTAGAAGTCTCCTTACATCTTTTTTCTTGACAATAAAACCATCCATCCAATTTTTAAGAGTGGTTCCAGTTTTACCCATCTTTACCATTTCTTTAGATGGTAGGGCGGAGATAAATTTTTGTGTATCAGAGGTGAATTATCCTCATAAGAATCTTCAAGGAGATTTTTCAGCATCTCTTTCTCACTACAGCTTAGAAAAAAAGTCCAATTTTAAATAGACTATCCATCTACTTTAGGTATCTCCCGGAGTAATTTTGTTAGTACTACATTGAAATTCTTCTGGTGGCATTCGAGTATATATCATATTTAAAATGCTTCTGGAAGCATGGTGTGAGGAAGAGTATCTCAATTTCAATGGCTCTTAGAAGAATGGTTGATAGCGTTTTTTTAGTTGGCAAACACTTAGAGATTATCCAATTGAGGGCAGCAATTAGACTTCAGAGTGACTCCAGTTTCCTCTCTCATGTCATATATCACTGATAGAACTCTTTCTCAATGAACCTTTTTTCAGCACCACAGTCCTTCCCAATTTAACACTAGGAAGACACTCCCAATTGATCAGAATTGATAAGCAACATGAAACCTATTTGCCACCTAGATCTAGCTTCATCTTCTTTGTATATGATAGAGCAAGGAAAGGAAAGAGGGAAGGGGGAGGGTCAGAAGGAAGAGAGAAAGGGAGAATCTTGCTGAGATTATATAAGTTTTTTGGTATCATTGAGAGTACAATTTGTATTGTGCCATCCTTTAACATTTTAATTAATGTTAATAGTTTTTGCTTCACAAAGCTCATATTATAGAATTAATTCCCTTTAGAAAGCAGCCCCATGAGATAAGTTATAGCACTGTACGATATAGAGGATCTGAACATCATTAGAATAAGGGACTTTGTAGCCTTTTAATTTCCAAGCAACTTCGGTATTATTGAGAATATAGCTAATAATCCCAAGCTGAGAAGTGATGGTATGATTGGGTTGCAGTTCTTTAATGAGTGCCTAACTGCCAAATGGACTAAAATCTCAACTTCCTGCTGTCACTCTCAACAGGGAGACTGAAAGCAAGGTCAAGGGTGTGGGCTCATCCTTCAGTTATTTTGGAATTAATGGTCCGCTTAGGTTGGATCTATATAATGCCACATCAGTTCATTGAAAATGAAAAATTAGGTCAATCACTTAGCTATTTTGATATCCAAAGAAAAGTAATTGATGTGTCCATTCTGAGTTTTAGGCGTAAATCATTGAGATCCATTATTTGTAGTATGGATAGACAAAAAATACTATTAAGTTATGTGACCCAATAAAATAGATGATATTTAATATATTTTATATCCAGGCCCAATGCTAAGAACTGGTAGTTTATCTTTTTTTTTTTTTAAAGATTTTATTTATTTATTCATGATAGTCACACACAGAGAGAGAGAGAGGCAGAGACATAGGCAGAGGGAGAAGCAGGCTCCATGCAGGGAGCCCGATGTGGGATTCGATCCCGGGTCTCCAGGATCGCGCCCTGGGCCAAAGGCAGGCGCCAAACCGCTGCGCCACCCAGGGATCCCAGAACTGGTAGTTTAAACATATTATTTTATTTAACCTTCACAATAGCCCTCTAAGGCATATACTATTTTCCCTGCTTCAGAAATGAGTAGTCAGAAGCATATTTATCTTTCTTTTTTATTAAAATATGGATTCTATATTTATTTAATTAAAACAAATATTGCTTTATTCTGTGGTTAATTGTAAGCCTAAGGAGTTTCTATTAAAGTGGATCAAATAATAGGGTCTAAGTACTGCCATTTTTTTGGTTTCTAGAATTCTTCACAGTAAAAAGTGAATTTAGCAAAACACCTTGAATATCTGGAATGTTGAGGCCTTTCAGGAGAATTGCGACCTTGGTAGGGGTAGGACTTTTTATCTTCAGTCTTCTCTTTCCTCACAATACACAATGGATTGAGGTCACAGTGACAGAATTTAAATCCTGTTTGCATTCACCCAGCCCCCACTTAGAGGAACTGTATCATATTGGTGCCAAGGAAGAATATTGAGAGAGCTGATCTAGATATTCCATTTGCCAAGATCATCCATAAAAAAGTACATGGTCCTAGAAAGTTATGCTATATATTGCCAACCCTTCAACATTTTTTTAATATACATCAAATGACTGAAGTAAACAAGGAGAGAAGCCTTAAGGGAAAAATAAGTCAAAAATAGTCAATAAATAAGAAGAGGGACATGGAAGGTAGATATGAAAGTATTAGCATTTTGCCTTGGTAATGATAGAGGAATTGGTGGGTCAGTTGTGGGTATGTTTATGAGTCCTACATCATTTCAATACCTGTGGGTAAACTCCCTCTTTTACCTCAATCAGTTACCTCCTTGAGTTAATAATAAGTTCTCATAGATGAGGCTTCCTTCAAACTTTGGAGCTCATATAATAACTGAGTACACTTTTACCCTTTTTCAACTGTACACTTTGGATATAGATAGATCTACATGCCAGGTTTCTTCCTTGGTAGGACATGGGACAGTGCTCTGATTAGAAACATGTGTTAGCATACAAGACTTATCCAAGATGGCATATAAAAGCCATCTCTCCAGGCCTATGCCTTGTACAGGGGAGTGAGGATGGTGGTTAAGTGTGTGCATGTGTGGAAAAATTCTCAAAGGCAGAAGATATAATTGAAAGAGAAGTAGGAATAGGTATGCAGCATAGGAAAGGGAAATATCACAGGAAGCAGGAAGTAGAAAAGACTCTTTGACACTGAAGTTGATACCTAAGAAATATTTAGTTGGCAGAACTATTTGGTTAGGGGAAATGGTATCTGACCAGGGTTGACAATGTTTGGCCAGGAAAAATAAGCAAAAAGCCTTCTTTTCCCTTCTGGATCAAACTCAACTCCCTAGCACTCTGAAAGATGCAGAAGGTACTGCCTACAGTATGGGGTTATTTGGAGTTTTGGGAAATCTCATCTTCTATTTATGTAGCATGGAAAAGTCAGGGACCAAAATGTATTAGCATGATAAAAATGATGATATTTACAGATGTTTAAAACTCACGTACAGATTATTATATTGATGCCCGTTAATCATACTGCAGTTTAGAGAGGGCTGCTAACTCTATCCTGTTCAAAGAATTGTACCTCAGCAGCCAGTTTGTCTCAGATTTAGCCCCTGGCTAAAGGACAGGAACAGACAGGAAGTACAAGTAAGTTACCAAATAAAAATATTTCAGTGCTTTTTTGCTTAAAAAGTAGCTCAGCGATCTATAAATTGACTGAACTTGGCTTGGTTTAACTTTGCCAAATATTGTCATCATCTTTGACTCATTGATGCTATACGAAGCTGCAGTTTTTCCATCATGGGTGCATGTTCTTTTGGTAGAGTTAGATGTTCTTTTTTGGTACTCTTTATCAGTTCCCTTTTCTCTAGTCTTTCTGCTCACTGTTTTTCTAGGCATTAAGTTCAATCACTGGAAATTGCACTGACATGTAACTGCAATCATAGTCTTTGGAGGATGGAAATAATTAAAATAGATTATATTCACATTTCATATCTTTTTATAACTTCATATACTTTAATACACCCACAACGACAGGTAAAAGTGAGTCAAGATTTCCATAAAGAGACATTTCACCTTGTGTCTAATTGAAAATGCAAAATAAGAAGTGAGTTTTAGAAATAAAGCCACATTGGAACAGAGGCTTTGGCATATGAATGAGTTAGTGCCTCAGAAAAATGCGTAAGCAAACCTATTGTTTAAATATAAAAATCTTTCTACTTTTATTTTTGTTGGGAGAAAGAAAAGGGTTGGATATTTACTAGTCATGAGCTTGGACAAATTTCTCAATATTCTGGGCTTGAGTTTTCCCATCTGTGAAATGAGGAGATTGAATTAGATTTAGTATTTCCTCTAGTTTTCAATTTCATGTTTCAGATTTGAAAATCATAAAAAAGTTCTACATAAGAGGTGAGTTCTCTGGGGAAGAAGCAAAGTCTTCAGAAGATGCCCTAACTTAATTGTGATTTTAAAATTTTCCTTGTCTGTTACTGTGACTGGAATGTCCATGTCTAAGAAGAACAGAATCATTCTCCCTTGGGCAGAGCTTGATAAAGTTCTTGTCCTTTATATTAGTTCTCTAAGAAGCATTGTACAGGTCCTTTGGTCCTTTGGTCCCCTTAGTGTGTGTTCTTGAGCAAATGGAATGAGCAGGAGTGAATTTAGAAAGCTCAGCAAAAAGCAAGGCCAACTCACAAAAAGTCTTATATGCTTTAAGAAAGGCTTGGCCTTCTCAGCACGTTATTAGGAAGATGATGAAAAGCCGTCAATAGCTTTTAAAATTTTAGTTGTTTTGTGTATGTGGAAGGTCAGGAAAAGAGGGCCGTTGATGACCCTTTGGTTTCTGTCTTGGAAAACTGGGAAGATGGTGGATGTTTGGGTAGAGAAAGTAATGGGCTCAATTTTATGCATGGTGAATGAAATTATAGCAGGAATGGTTGTGAGAGAGGAGTGGAGGCAGGAGGGGGAATGTTGACTTTGGAGCAGAAGAAGAAAATAGAACCCAACAAGAAAAGGTGGAAGCCTTATTGGCACAGCTGTGGGCCTCACAATACTGGGGCCTCTTGTCACCTGCTGCCCTTGGCTTGCTCAACTCATTAAACAAACACTCTATACCTCAGGGGACCCGTGGTATGGGAGAGACAAACAGAGAAAAATTACAACACCATTGGATGAGCTGGCATCATGCTGCTTTCTGTATTCCTAATGCTAAGCATGATGCCTGATGAATAGTGAGCCACTTTATGCTTATTGAATAAATGGATAAATTAATTAATGAAGTTCTGT